>NW_009924063.1:90947-119079 GCF_000696875.1 Nestor notabilis | reverse complement strand
CCATGCACTTGTGCACATTCAGGTTCTTAAGCTGATCTTGAATCTGATGCTCTCCTACAGTGGGCCTAGGGTCTTCATTCTCACAGTCCCTGCATCTTCCTTCCAAGACCTGGATGGTGTGGTCAGAGCATTTGCTAGTGAAGACAGAGGTGAAGAAGTCATTAAGAACCTCAGCCTTCTCCTGATAGTTCTGGAGAGGGCCCATGTTGTGCCTAGTCTGTCTTTCATTTGCTATGTACCCACAGAAGCCTTAACAGACACCCAGATTGCTAATACCCAAAGCTGATTAATGCTAGATGTGAACAAAGACAATGAATGGTGGCTACCTGAAAGAATGCTCAGAAGATGGAGCTTCTAGGAGTGTTTTAAAGGGATTGTCATGATAAAATTTGTGATTTTTTTTCTGTAACCTCAGTAGTGGAAGAGTTTTCACTTTACCACATCTTGAAATGTAGAATCATGGAATAATTCAGGGCCATCTCTGAGATCAGACCAAATTACTTAAAGCTTTAATTACACTGGTCTTGAAAACCTCAAACGTCTCAAGGTCACCTGGTCCATTGCTTGACTGTCCTAACATGGAACACTTCTGTGAGGAAGCAGGAACTGCTAAGCAGGGTGTATGTGCTTCATTAGGGCATGCAGGAAACAAATGAAAATGGCTTTCCCAGATGAAAGTTTCGAGAACCAGGGTGAGAAGCTCCCTGGGAGAGCACAGTGGAGAGAGAGCTGAGTCTCAAACTGTTTCTATGCATCCTTTTTTCTGAATGAAGTCAGATGGCAGCTGACTAAGGTGATAGGATAGTCCCCATATACATGTATGGAAGGAGGCAAAGCTACCAACTTATCTTTTAGCCTGCGAGAAGAGCTGAGAAGGCCAAACCTAGCTTTTCTGTTTAATGACTTCATTTCTTAACTGATTTTTTTTCTCCAGCCTATAGTTTTGTCACCTTGAGTTAGAATCTTCTCCTTGGGCAGATAAGTTCAAGTGCTGTCACTTCAGGATTCCACTGATACATAGGATGTACCAAAATATATTTGACTGGAAACAGTGATTGATGATGTGCTATTTGGGACAGAAATTACTATGTGTTATAAAAATCTATGTAACATATGCCAAGCACATAAAAAAAGCCTTAAATTGAGTGAGAACTAATATCCAATTGGGATGAGTAAGACTGGTTATTTAGGAAACCTACTATGACTTGTGCATTGTGACAAAGGAATTTGACTGAATGTAAGAAGGTAATTGGACAAGTGGAAAAACTTCAAAAGAAAAAGGCCACCCAGAGATTCACACTCATTACTATTTCTAAGCAAACCTATTCCCTGATTTATCATAAATACTCCACTGAGCATGTTGCCAGGGGACAATAGTGAATGCTGCTATGATTACAAGGGAAAAGGCTTGGGGAACTGCTACAGAGGAGATGAAACTAATTTCTCGCAATTTAATGAAGAACCCAAGTTGATACAAGTGTATGTGGATTAGAGACTGTCTTCTTTCAGAACAGCAGTCTCGGGGCATATCCTTTCAACACACAGATTTAACTGCAATAGAACTATACCCAGATTGGAAAATATAACTGCTGGTTATTGGGTTAACTCATAAGTGATTTGGGGAACATGTTTGTAAATCACTTGAGGTAAAAACGGACCATGTACCACAGTTTCTATCTTTATGATACAAACTACTCTGCAAATATCCCTTTTAGCCTTGTAAAGTGCCCATGAAACTGGGAGAGAAAAACAAAAAAAAAAACCAAAACACAAACAAAACCCTTTCAGTTTGAAATCCTGGCTTGAAAAGGGCATGATTAAAATATCCATGATTAGGAGAGGAAACATGAAGTGGTCTATGAGGGCTCTCTTCAGGGAGATCCTTGCCGAAGCATAGATTTTTGCAAAGGTGTTGGAAGTGTAATGGAACATGCTGAGATCGGGAGGGTGTCACTAGGTAGTGTCAAAATGTCCCTGCACTGACTGTTGGAGAAGTGCTAATGGAATTTTAAATAATCTTTTCTGCTCCTTAGGTCTCATAATGTGTAGTTTTCTTTACTCCAAGGACCTGAGTACATTATCAGGCTTTAAGCATTAGCATGTTTCTAAGAAACAATGCTGGAAAACAAACGAGAAGACTAAACAATAGGAAGATCTTCTTCTCTTTCGTCTGATTTTGATTCATAATTTGTATGGTCTACATTTCTTCTTTTTAATGAAAAAGATCTTGTTCAAATTTAAATTGCTGTGTGTTACATTTCATAAAGCAACAATTTATAAATTTGTAGTATAAGCCCCTGTTCCCCCACACACTGGATTCCAGATGAATTAATAACCAATTGTGTTCAGCAGTCCATAAATTTCTACTCTTTTCAGCCAACCTCTTATGAATATTTGCATGGGTTAGCAGAAATAGTTCAGTTATGAGAGTATATTCTGGAGAGTGTAACAAATTTATTCACATGGAGCACTATTGCAAAACATATCATACATCTCGCTGTATAAAGATGATGTTAAAGACTTAGGGGCAGAAGAACAAAAGTTTCAGTGCCAGAATGTAATGGGTTTCTTGAACCGAAGGTGGTTAACTGTGGTTAGCCAAAAGAACTATACATCAAGAATGATGAATAGGGCAGAAAACTTACTCCAAGAATGTACAATAGTTACCGTTAGCGTGTCTGAGAATATTTCAAACAAAGCAATGGGAGTTCTGCTAAGGGAATAAGTTGATGATCTTAACAATGCCCTTTCTTGTAAGCACTCATAGTGGTGAATGCTCTCAAAAGAGAACATCAGGAGTCACTGGCTTTCTGTTTCTTGAGAACAAATGTAAAAAAGCCAATAGCCATTAGAAATGGAAAGCCACAGGAACACTGTGAACCTGCAGCTGTGCTTCCACTTTCAGAGTTAGTCAGGCAGCCTTATGAGCTTCACAGTGCATAGTGACATTGTGATGGTAAACCATGGAGGATCAGAGGTGATTATTGCTAACAGAGATCCAAAAGGCATCAGCACAGTCTGTTTATGGGTGTGGGGAATTCTGAGAGTTTACCCTGTCTCCTTATATACATGCATTTTTGCTTTAGTAATGGCTAGAATTCATCTGTGGTAGTTGTTGGTTTTGGTTTAAACATTTGTTTTTCTTATCTGATTTTCCAAGATTAAAAAATATGTGGAGGGCAAGGGGGTATAATTTAGCTACTAAATCCACTGATCGGGTCTTTTATGACCCAACCCATATCTTATGGCTAATGCCAGGAATACCAGCTCTCCTTTGTGTTACAATGTCTAATACGCTGAAAGAATATTGTCTTTCATTAAATGAAACAACCCTTCAGCAGCTCCTCAAATAAGTCATATAACCAGTAATTTTTTGTTCTGCAGTAAAGGCTGAGATGCTCACTGCTGTTCAGAATTATCACCCAGCTTCTAAGCCATAATAGTAGGGCTCTTCTAATGAGTAATATGTTGTTGGTCCAGTATTACTAGTGCCCACTGGCAGGGGACTATCAGTGTCATGTATTAGTGTGAATGAAACCTAAGTTTTTAATAGTTCCTATGGCACATCACACCCCGTTTCAACGAAGCAATGTATCTATTTGGTAAAAAAAACCAACCAGTTTTAACTCTTCAGTGGTGGTCTACCTGTGCCACTTCTCAGATTCAGATAGATTATCCAAATACTTTTCAAGATATATTAGAACATAATTATGCACATATTCCTGCATTGTCGATCAGTATTTTGAATGTTATGAGACAGCTTTTCCAATAAGCTTGTTTTTTAAAACGTATCTACATGGTCCACTGAAGAACACTGAACTTTAATTCTTTCTGCATGTGCATACATTCATCCCTGCTGAAAACCTTCAATATTAAATAAAGTGTGCATGACATTCAGTAAAAACCAGTAGTAATTATATCCCTAGAAAATAGGAAGGTTCAGAACATGTTTTCTGCTTGTACATAAAAATGACAGAAGCAGTTTCTTCCTCACAGACATGTGAAAGAAAAGTAATTTCAGATCCTGATGAATTCTAAAGGTTTAAGTGTAGTATTTTACTTTTATCATAGGTGTAGCAGTATCCATAAGGACTATAATGCTGAAAAAGGTGTCTTTAACAGGCACAATACGTTTTCTGAGGGAAGGTTAATTTAGTTTTCAGATAAATGGGAAAACAGTATACTCTAAATTGTTTCATGCTACAACACCACAGTTTTCAGCCTTCAATCGCCAATGGAAATTTTCTTTTCCTATTTAAGGAATAAAGGTAAACCAAAGCACTTCTTATTTGTTTGCTAATTCAGAGATTTTTAGAAAAATACTGAAAAATCTGCATGCCCTCTTAGAGATGAAAGATATGTTATTTTGGGAGCTGGTAAGATAAATAGGACAGTATTTTGTAAATACTGCTATATCATGGCAGACAAAATCTATCTGCCTCAGTCTTCTGTCTCTGGCTGTTTGCACATACTTAGGGGAAAAATATAAAAAGGTAGTATGCAGACAGATACTTCCATTGGTATAATTCCTTGAGATAGAAGCTTACAAGTCCAGATACTGCACTTCTGTGTTTAATGGTGTTTATTTGCCTCTTATAAAAATATATCAAACCACTTCAAGAGCGCATGTATGAAATTATTTTATGCAAATCCTTCAGAAAGTAGTTCCTTAGTTAAATTACACCTTATTAATTAAAATACATATTTTCATTTACTTTGGTTAGTTACTTAACACTCAATTTTAATGATCCCTGTGACTTTATAGAAGGTCTTGCACGTTTTTATCTTTCATTTGCCTCTCTTCTCCTCAAACATAGGCTACCCCATGCTTTTGATTCTTCATGTCATCCTTTCTTATACTGTTTCTATCTAGTTCTGGCACAGTCTTTTTGACAAATCACTAGAACCACTCACATCGTGGCTTCATGATGTTTCCTGGTTTGGTTTTGACCACAGATGTGTAGGGAAGCACATTAGAGAAAGTTATAATACAAAATCACTGGATTCTCCCCATGTTCAGAGTTTATTTAGTAGGAAAGTAGCTCTTTTGTCAGTTAGAAATGTCTACAACAAAGAGTAATCCCAATGCCCTCATCCAATTTACTGTGTGGGTCTGCATTTTCAGGGCAAAAGTGGTTGGATATAGAAAGGAAGCATAGACCAGGAACTCCTTAATTTAGAGGGAGGAAGCAGTGTGAAAATCTGGCCTAAAAAATAAAATTCTGGATTAGAATTGTAGAAGCTGCTTCTTCTTTTTTTGTTTTTTTTAATAGATACTTGGGGCTGGAGGGGGGAGGTTCAGTGGCTGAACCCAAAATAAATAACTACTTGGGGTCAGCCCAAAATCAAATTTTTGTGTGAATTGAAACAAATAGTCACTGGCAGTACGAATGTTCAAACCCATGTGGAGAAAATGGAGTTTCTAGGGTCTGCTCTCAACAGCAGAGGTTCTCAACAAATATTCACCTTTTGCACCATATGCTTTCATGACCCATTGTGACCCCGCATCCTGTTTCTGCAAATAAGAATAAAGGCTTTCCTATACATGCTTTCATTTTTCCTGTTTCTGAAAGAAATGAGACGTTGTTTAACAGCAAATCTAATTTGGATGTGATTATTACTGTTGAGAGAATAAGTGCTGGCTGGATGGATAGGAAGCCAAAAAAGGTTTCTAGCCACAAGCAAAGAAAACAACAAGATGGGACTTGGTGACTCCATGTCCTTGCCAAAAGGGTAACACCATGTTTGAGGGAAGGTCTCTCACAGGCATAAAGACAAGACCTTTGCATACTGGATACTGAATAATAACAGTCCCAAAAGACCTGGAAGCAAGTGGGAAGAGATCGTAAGTATCTGGTATTTGTAATGAAAATATAGATGGGAAAGGCACAGGACTGTTGTAATTTACATAAACTTTTGTGCATCTGCAAAAGAACCAGGGTTTGGGTTTTTTTGGTTTTTTTTGTTTGTTTTTTTTCTGAGGCGAAAGGCTTGGATGCTTTGTTTCATTCACTAGTTCCATCTTGGCTGTGGTTGGGAAGTAACCGGGAGGAAGGGCTGAGCCACTGTGTTTCCCCCACCCCCACTGGTATTACTGCTGTATCCAAGTCTGGGCAAAAATATCCTCATATAAAAGTAAATAACCATTCAGTGTGTGTTGGAGATGGTGGTAGGGAAAAGAGTGAGGAAATCAGGATATGGGTTTGCTTCCCTTCCCCGCTCCATCCTGGTAGAGGACCACATCTGTAAGAACAGCTACCAAACTATGAAATCTTAGGCCCCGATAAGTAAGATACTCAACTCCACACTGAAATCCTCAGATTGCACAGAGTCTCTCAGATTCACAGGTTCTGAAATTTTATTTGGTGAAATTTTTAATGACAGTGGAGAACTAGTGCAAGACAAAGTGAATGTAACAGTAGACTGCCAAAAAAAGCAAAAGTTCAGCTCAGCTCCAATGCATGCAGTCAATAGGTTGTATAACCTACATGATTCCAAAAGTTATGTTTCACTTCAGATACAGTGGGCTTGCTCTGAGCCAGTTAGAATCTCTTCTGTATTGCTTACACCTCCATTGCTTGCTTGTATCACTACAGTTGCAAAGAAACTTGTGCTAAGCCAGTAGCTTTACATGACTGGAGTAATAGCATGACTGAAGACTATTGCCCAGTTTAGTTGAAATGTAGGGTGTTCAGCACCTCATTGCATAACTGTGTTACAAAAATAGAAAGTATTGCTTACAACAAAAAATGTGATTGCCTATACACATCCATTAACTTATAAAGATTGTGAAGAACTTGCCATTGAAATTATTCAAATACTTTGGTTACAAATACTTTTCCTTTAGAAAATTCAGCCAGAAGTGAAAACTGGATGTGTTTTTAATTTTATTTTTTTTTAAGAAAACACTAAAAAAGTCCCCTATAGAGAGTGAGCATCCTTGCAAAAAGTTGTTGGTTTGAGTTCTTTTCTTGACAAATCTCCAATTTTCTATCACATAGTTTTAACAAAAAATTCTCAGACAGCCCAAAGAACAAGAAAGATCAAATGAAATCTTTGAAATGCTCCTAAAAATGAGAGGAGGAGTAGAATCCTACAAAGAAAAAAATGTTAAGCTGTTTGGAGCACAAAGGAATATTTGGGGAGTGTACTAAGACATGTCTATGTCTTGTTGATTTGCCTTGAAACTACTAAACAGCTAATGAAGCAAAAGTTCAACTCAAACAGTTTAATCTAGAGCTGACTGAAAAAAATACTTGGAGTAAAACATTTCAATACAAAATGGCTTTTTTCCAAAACCACGACTTTCAGGAAAAATTTTCAGTTTCTTTTAAATTTCCATTTTTTATTGGAACCAAATATTTTGGTTTTCTATTCCTCTCCTTTATTTTTTTTTTTCTTCCTTCCTTCCTTCCTCCTTGCACCCTACCTTCTTTTGGCATTGAATACAACATAAAGACTAATGTTTAGGGACTAGTCACTCCAAAATTTTTCTTGAAGGTTGGTTGGTTTTCGTCTGGTGTGGTTTTTTTCTTTCACTCGCAACCTTCCAAAACATTCTCAACTTCAGAATTGATGGGGAGTAACAGAAGTGTGGGGGGGGGATTTATTTGTAATCTTGAAAGGTTTTCAAAAGTAGAGGAAGCATTGAAAAAACACAGCCCATCAGATCTGTTGCTGAATAAAAATTAATTATGTTCACAGAAGAAGAATGGGCTCAAAAATGGAAATTTAATCTCAATTTGACAAAAGCCTCATACTTCAAGCCACATATGAAATAACAATATCAGTATCTTCTGCAAAAATATTTTTTTCCAGATTCGTAGTTTTCAGTGTCAGGAAGGACCACCAAATTATCCAGTTTTCCTGTAGATTGCAGGCCATAGCATGTCACCAGTTATTCCTGTTTGAGCTTAGTAACTGTGCCAAAGTAACATGGGACTTCTGGGATTGCTAGTTGACCTCAAATTTTTTAAGCTTTCCAAGGCTGGCAGGTGATGTTGACCACCACTTGAAACTTTCCTAATAGGCTGGAAAACTGTAGGCATGCTATATATTTCCCTCAAATCTTAAAATGCTTTCACGGTAATGGCTGAATTTCAGTATAGATGTGCCTTGGCTTTTTTTTGTTCTATCAAAGCTAGGAACGCCTAGCTTTGGTACCAGAATTTGTGCCTGCAAAACAAATCCAAAGAACTGAATGTCAATAACAAGGTCACACTGATTGAAACATCTGAGGTAGGACCCAAAAGAACAGTAAATTACTGCTGGAGCTTCCTGAATCAGTGTAGGTGTCAGGCTGTGAATGTGCCAGGCTCTCACTAAAGTGTCATTACAGATTTCAAGGTTTGACAAGTTTTCCAGCCTGCCAGTTGTCAAACCGCAACTGCATGGCACCATTGCTATGGTTCTGCCATGGTGAAACCCACTGACATTGATGGAAGTACTCTCCCACTTCCCTTGGCTGTGAACAACTTTGGTGTTCACCATTACTGTTGTTTTTATTTGAGAATAGATAGAGAAAAGTCTGGGAGAAGAGTCCAGGGGAACAGAGACAAGAGACAATGGAATGGGGCTATGGTTACGAAACAAACAGAAAAGATTTTTACAGTATCCTGAATTTTAAGGAATGGGTGCAGGTAAAGTGTGTCAAGAGAAGGCAACAAGTAACTGTGAGACTAGGAAGAAGAAGAATTATTCTAGATTTTAAACAATATATGATCAAAATTAAACGCTAAAGGAAGAAAAAAATTCAAAGGAGTTAGAGAGTCAAACAGGAGAGCTTTTGTAGTTGTGAGGAACAAGGAAAAATATGTTTGAGAGGAGAATTTAAAGTAGAGAAACATAACATAGGAAAAAAAGTAATGATTTGAGAAATGTGTGTCAAATTTGATTCAGAAATAATAGCTTTGAGTAGGCGTGAAGGGAAGAGAAAAAATCACAGAGGAAGTGGCAGGGGATACAGAAAACACACAAGGATGAGAAAAGAGTCAGAAGCTCAGAGAAATATAACAAAGAATTGTGAGGAGGGATATTTTGGGGTAAAAGACAGGCTGATGTAGGCATGCAAACAAGCCATTCCCCCCTCCATTATTTTTTTTTCCTGCTGTTTTTTTAATATCCCACTGAGAACAGTGGGATCTTTCTATCTCTGTCAATGCTGTTGAATCTCCAGTTTTGCTGGTTTGATAGCCTTACCTATCACTGGAGGATTTGGCATGCAGAAACTAGGAGAACATGAGTGTAGGTGCTGTCAACCATGTGTGCTTAGCTAACAGCATAGGAATCAAGCCTAGACTAACTCTAGCAAATTGAGCAATGCCAGGGAATGTTCCTGAGAGCTGAAGACCACTTTTCTCTATTAAATTGTTAGCATGGATGCTGGCAACACTCTGACCCCAGTCAGATAGCACTCTCCTAGACAATTCCCAAGTATGGCTCAGGAGTTAGTGCATGCCAAGGGCAGTTCCCAGTAGGCAGTTTGGATGCACTCGCCCCAGCTTGGCGAGTAGGGGAACTGAAAGAGATTGAGGCAGCCTGTTCTTTGCCAGATTTTCTGTGGGCCAGGGAACATTCCTTAGCACATTTAGTTTACTAGCATGGATGCAGCCAAAGAGTGCATTGTTTCCTCTCTTTAAAAGAGAGGATGCAGTTACTCCTTAGCTTCAAACAAGGTCAGCTTCCTTTAGGTAGGAAAAGGTAAGAGTTAGAAAGCTGCTGGAAGAACAGCCCTGAGTCTCTAAATGAGAAGAGGCAAGATACATGCAGAACAGCAGAAATACTTCTGGGCAATGGAAGAACGGGGGACTGTGAAATTAGAAGTGCTTGTATAAATCTTGGGGAGTGCCAGTGGGGAGCAGGGAACTAAACTGAAGATAGACTTGTATCCGCATGTGTTAAAATCATTGCCTGCTGTGCTGAAAAGTATCAGTGTTGCATTTGTGTAGATGGTAAGTTATGTGGTCTCATCCGTGCCTACGCTTATAGGCACTAAGGCAGAATATTATTCATTGAAGTGGGCAGTGTTAGTTATTTAGCACCTTCCATAACAGCTATGCTCATGAAGGTTCATGCACTAAATTGTGGCACTATAGTGAGGACACACAGTCTAAAAGCAACAGGAATCTATTGTGAAATGTGTAAATGTTGAATCCGCAAATTGACAGATGGTGTCATGGAGAGAGCTGGAGGTTAGCTACAGCTAGACCTGGAAGTAAGTACACAGCTTTCAGGTCTTTCTTCACCTCCTGTTAGCATTAGTGAAAGTCCACAACACAGTGAAGATGAAAGGTGCTTTTTAAACTTATAATTAATATATTAGAAATTATTTAATTTTACTGGCTTATGTCACTTGTGCCTTTGTACCCAGATCCAACCAGTTGGCTGAAATAAAATAATGAGTAAAATCAACTTTTAATGTGAATACTGTGTCAATGAATACAGCCTTCTGTTGTGCCAGAAGTGTTCCTCTTTTGTGTTAGCAAGCAGAGTCTTCAGGAAGATTCTGCACTTTTGCAGGACGTTAGAGAGTTTTAATAATGGAGCACAGCACTGTGATCTTGTCAGATGAAATCATCTGGACTTGTATTCTCCATCTGTTTCCATTCAGGTCAAATGCACATGCTTCTCATTCGTTACTGTCTGTCATCTACATGACAGGAACACCAAGAGCATCCACCTGAGATCAGCTCCTGCCGATCCTAGATACTGTACAGACACTCATACTAAGACACAGCCCCTAGAGAGTTACAGTAAAGTAAAACGACTTCAGGTGGAAGATCAAAAGCTACAGTGCAAGTAGATTGCGGTGAAATCCTGGCTTCATGACAGTGAGAGTTTTGTCATTCATTTGCATGTGACCTGGATTTCTTGTCTGGCTGCCTTGTCCAAAACTGTAGGGGAAGTCTGCATCAGAGACAGGAATTGAACTCTGAGTCCCTGTCCAGTGACATCACCCTTCCTGCTATGGGGTACAATGATTTAGATGTGCTCTATGCACAGTGCTTTCAATGAAATTAGTGGCAGTTGTGCATTACAGGCTTGGGCCATTTGTCCCTTGTACATCCTTTCCATTCAGCTCTTGGTATAACCTCTGAGTTCTGACTGTGATTGATGAGTAAACTCAGCAGGTTCACAAAGAAGGCACATATGAACCTTTTGCAGCCTGAGTGTGAGTTTAGGGTTGGAAGCAATCCAAAACTTCAAAAGGAAATTCAACTGAAATGACCAACTTTTGCCTGGTTTGGGGTCAAAACCTAGTGAAGACAACACTTCGGATGGTTTCGATATAAAAAAATATGAAACCACCCAGGTTTGTAGGAAACCACCTCAAATTTTCTTACTTTGCAGCCAGGTTAGGAAAGAAGGTATGGAAAACTGAGTAATACTGCTCAAGTTCCAGGTTGATGGCAAAGGTTCAAAATATTTCAAACCTGCTCCACTCTAGGCTTGTTTGACTTCTAAAGCTTGGCATAAACCCAGCAGCTGCCTAAAATGGTATAGTACCAAGATACTTACCAGACATTTGTAGTCTCTCTTTTTCTTTTTGGCATTTATCGTTAAAACACCTTCCTCAGGGAGTCATGTTGATCCTGTCAGAAAACTCATGACTTCCAGTGTTTCGTGGAATTTTATTCTCAGGAATTTTAATTCCAGACAGGTCCACCCCAGCAAAGGAGATAAAATACTAAGGTCTAAATTAAATATAGTCCAAGTCCTTAATGACAGGCCACCAGCCTGTGCCTGTGAAAAGACAAGGCTGAAGATATGCAGCAAAGAAGTTATTTTGGTAGAGATGGTGCTCCTGAAGTCTTGTTCTTGCAACAGTTGACAGCTGTCAGCGTTACTTTCGGTATTCTACAAGGCCCTTATTTTCTTGGTAGAATGTGAGACAATAATCCTTCCTGTGGACTAAAAATGCATTTGCTGAAATTTCACAGTGTTAGATAAAGTTCTGCAGACAATGATATATAGGCCATTTAACACAAAAGAACAAACTTTCCCCTTAAGAGAAAAGGGTCCTGGTGCAAATCTTACTGAAAATATGAACACTACTTCATAGAATGCAATTATTCTGCTTAAGTCCAAACTACATAGTTACTAGCTTGTAACTAGCCTGTAGTTAAGTTATGTGAAAAAAATTGCTGTGATTTCAACAGTCCCTCTTCTTGGGAAACTCTAATTGTGACACTTTAATGAACATTCAGATAAGTAAGAATTTGAATTCCCTAAATGGGATTAAAAGCTCTTTACTAAATGAAAAATTGTATGCACAGACATACTTGAAGAATTCTGAGTAGAGGTTCTAGTACTTCTGGTTCCTGTGTGCCTGTTATCTATAATGACTTAAGAAAAGTTACTCATCATGGCATTTGAACAATGTTCTTGTCATAAATGTGAATCTGGATAGTATCTTTAGCCCAGGAATAAAGAACAAAAGCAGATAACAGGGAGATGAAAAGTAACTTCTGCATAAGGTAGCACATTAAATACCCTGTGTGTGTATTTTTAGTAGTCTTCTGGTTGTCTTTAGTCTTCTCTGAACCAAAACCAAGGTTTTCCTAGTAAAATCAATATTGTATTTTCAGTTTTAGTGAATTCAATGCCTGCTAAAATTAGCAGTAGCAGTCAAACTATATGAATACCATTCCTTCTACTAGTCTCTTTTATAATGATGGGAAACAAAGTTAAGATGAAGAAGAAAGAAATAAGACTACAAAGTGCAAGTGAACTAGGTAACACTTAAGCCATGAAAGAGGGCCCATCTTAGATTGTTTCACTTACATTTGTATTGTGTTTGTTGTCAGATAATACAGTAGCTGGTAGAGAACAGGTGACCTAGGAAATTACCTGCAATTAGACCCTACAAATATTACAAAGAAGGAAGTTTGTCCAGCCTACAAGAGTGATAAGTGTTTTGATAAGAAAACTTCTGATTTCATTTCAGTGCTACCATCTGGTGGGCAAAATGCAGACAGCAAAAATCACGTTATTGTAGCACTGGAACATTCTGATACAGTGAGATTTTGTTTTATTTTGTGAAGGAAACATAAGATATTATTAAAACAACTTGAACATCTGGTTTGGGGATAAAGTAATTTTGCAGTGTTGCTGCCAAACCTCAGGGCCAAGCACAAAGAGAACAACCTTCTCTTCCAGCTTCTCCATAATGCATAACACCAAACTGTAAAATTTCATGTCCAACACAAATGTAGAACAAAATATACTGGAGTGATAGCTGTACACATCCAGAGAAATTCACCTGATAGCTTGAAATCCAAGGAAATGTATGAGATTAAAGCTGCAGAATTTTAAAAGCCAACAGCAAGGAAGGGGAATCATGTTTATTTTAGCATGGGTAAGTTAAAGACAAAGTTACATCAGACATTCTGAGGAATAGAAGTGGAAAGAAAAATCACTAGCAAATCTTTGTAATTAGTTATTGAAAGGCTCTGTTAAGATGCAGTAATGAAGAGCAGCGTTGTTTTCTTTGGTACACTTAGAACTTACAATGTGAAGGTGGAAACAAGGGTCAGATCTGATCTTCTCCAACTACTGCCTGAACTTTTGGGATCTGGAAGAAAAGGGACTAATTGTTCCAATTTTGTGTTACTTTCAAACAAATCTGGCCCCAAACCTCAAACATTTATGCAAACTTCTTGCCTGTTAAAATGTACGTAACTGTCATAACCGCATGACTTTAATTTTTACAAAACCTTGGGAGAGATTTTACTGAAAACACTTCTTCAGTGTTGAAGTTCTGGTGTCATTAACCTTAGTGTAGCTAAGATTTTACCTCTGGCTTTCTTCATCTTTCCTATGCTGTCATTTTCTCAGATGTAAATAAAAACTAGCCACTGACGTTTCAAATGCTTCCAGTCCCTACTTGAATGCTCTCTTTGGCCATCTGCCTGCACCCAATAACAAACTGTCTTTTAAAATGTGAGTGAAGTTGTATTATGCCATCTGGGATCACTGTGACCTTTACCCTAGTATAAATCTATGAAAATGAAACCCAGCTTAGCAAAACTTAATAATCTGATTTTTTGGAGCAGGTGTGAATACACCATTACTGATCTCCAAGACTGATACATTAAATCCTTTGATTTAACTCAGCAGACTTTACAAAAAAAATCTTCTGGGTTTAAGTGCTGATATTGGTATTTTTGAGTCTTGGGTAATGTAAATCTGCTACTCCAGAAGGAGAGCCAGTAGGTGACTTAATGTCTCTAAGAACTTCCACTAATGAGTACAACAGTAATTCATGATAATTTCAGTCTTGCTAATAAGGTTCACAGAGATCTGGTCAAACATTCCAAAACTCCAGCTTCATCAGGAAATTTGTACTGCGGTTGAATGAGAATAAATAACCGTTTTCTGAGACTTGTCTCATGTATTGCTCTCCTGAGTTCCTGCCAGCCTGTCAACTAGAACAAAAGTGATAGTGATCAGATGCAAGAAAGACTGAGAGAAGTTACTGTGTTATATGTAAAGAAATGGAAAACATTTTTCAACTCTTGATAAAATATATTCCTAAGGTTTCTGAGGTTTCAGCCCCTCTACACATTTTGGGTTGAAAAGGTGAACAAGTATTAGAAATTCTCAGATTTTAATGCCAAAAGAGCAGAAAGAACAACTGCTGTTCATTTAATCTGATTTCCCACAACAAGCATATATTTATTTTTTTTTGTATTTTTTTAATGCAAGTGTATTATCATTATTTGTAGAAAGATACCTTTTTGCACTACTCCAGAAATTCAGCAATTTCTCCTACTAAGACCTTCTATACACAGGAAATGTCACATTCTGGCTCAGAGATGCTGCTACTCCTATATGCAGTGTTCTGTATTTTTTGTATTTGACTCATTATGGGAAGCGTGGCTGCCTGTCTCCCTGGACTGGCACCTCAGAGGATTCTGGGGGCTAGGAGCCACTGTCTTATGCCAGAGGCTGTGTCCTTACTCCATGGTACTGGCTTTCAGTTCCAGCTGAACTCAGAGTTTACCATATGCCCTAATTCCCATAGGGATGAAGTCTTTGTGTGAGAAGCAAATTATTTTGGCTCCCCCTTATACTGAACTATAGTGAATTCATATCTTTCCCCTTCATTTCAAGCCCTTTCTGTATAACATCTGCCATAAATTATTCCCTAGGAATTCCTTTAACCTATTTCTTCTTATTGATTGCTACAGTATCTTTTAGAAGGAGATCCAGTTCTAATTGGAAGACTTGATCTGATAAATTTTTCTTCCCCTTCTCAACATTCAGTGACCCTACTACATAAATGTGTATGCGTTTATTTATTCCTTGGCTTTGAGATAGGATAGTACATGGCCAGGGGAAAGACATAAATAACCTACTCAAAAGAAAAGGATGAAAAGAAAACTGTAAGAATTGCTTACTCAGGTTTTAGTGCCTTTTGAAGAAAAAAAGGTTTTGATATTTTTCACAATTTCTGGCTTGCTCTTCAAGGTACTTTAAAATAACCATTTTGAGCTAAGTATTCCTTATAGAGCAGGACGGGAAATGATATGTCAGTGTCAAGATAAGGTGCTGGTAGTACTTTTGGAAAATTATTCCTTTTAAATGTTTCAGGAACTCTGATAGGTTTTCATTTTCATCATACCATTTTTTCTGACGACCCACATGGATGAGTACATGAAAGTCATCTTGGGGTCTGGTCTTCCATAGGCAGCATGTATGTCACCATCGGAATGACTTGCTCCTTTATGAAGCTATTCTGACCTTCAGGAGTTTCTTCACCACAGAACCCAGTAAAACCAGTGTTTGTGTTATTAAGCGTACTCACAGATATTTCAAAGAAACCCAAAGAGATTTGCTTGCTTCCTTCACAGAGTGCCCAAGCTGATTTTAAAACAGGGTAGCAAAGATGAAGTCCTATAAAGACTGTATATTTTCTGATATGTCTAGCAATACTAGATTCGAGAGAGGCAATTTCCTGTATTTAATGTTTTAGCATACTGAGCGGTGAAGTAATGACTATTTTCAATAACAGCACTTTTTTTCAGTGGAAGCTCATTCCCTTTTCATACAGCAGCTGCTTCCTACAGGATGACTTTAAGGCTGCACACATCACAAAGAGGTATTGAAAGTGACAATGGCTGGATGTGCTTCAGGTATGTGGGAAAAGAACTGTACCAGCCCTTAAAGTACCTGGGGTGGGTGGCATGGAATCAGAAGGTGCAGAATGGTTCTCCTATTGGATCCAAAGATGCAAGAGTCCATCTGCTTTGGGCTTTTGTTGTTAATCTGTGCATTAGCAATAATTTCACATATATTCTGCCAATTCCCCAGGCTTGTCTGGTTGTAGGGTTCCTTCCGCCAGATTTTTCGGCCTGTCTTCTGGAGCCCTTCTCTGGGGGATCACTCCCACTTCCTTTATGTCAGAATGGATAATAAGGCACTTACCTCAGTAAGCCAGCAGAGTTTATACAACATTTCCCAGTAGGCTTCACTGGATAATGAGGCAGGTTGTCTCTGGCAAGGACTAGTGGCTTGTGATACAGTTCTTTTAAAAGCTATGGTAAAATACGGTTTACAGTGATACTGGCTATAGAGAATTTGATTTCTCTGGTGCTGTTAATAGAGGGTTTTTTTCTCCTTCAGCTTTTTGTCTCTTAGAAATGCCATCCATTCCTTTTATGAACTTATGAATACTCTTATGATCCTTTTGTAGCCAGCAATGGTTTCTGGCACTCGAACATTTGATTATAGACAGCAGAAGAGAAAGTGAAAATGTAGCCTCCCTATAGAAATTGTAGAGATTTCAGGGGAGAAAATGTATTGAATATACAAATTACAGGAGAACCTTCCTGGGTAACTGGCTGTTTTCCCAGGCTTTTACTATTGGTGCAGTATATAATAAGTGACATTATATCACCATTTACCTCTTTCTGCTTTTTTTTTGGGTTTTTTGAACAGTACCACAGCATAATGGAACCAGTAGGCTTAGGTGAAATACTCTTTTTTTTCTTAGCATCAAGCTATAGACACAAGCATTCCACCAAACCTATGGAACACCTTCTAATGTCTTTCTTGAGTTTGCCATTACACTTCAACTCTATAGATGAGGGGAAAAAAGAATATTTTTTAAAACACTCTGTCCACTAATCCCAGTCTTAGGGCAGAACTGATTACGGCTGTTGACATTTTCAAATGTGGGGTTCCCCAGAGACTGCGAGTTGCTCCCTGCCCTGCTATCTGTAATAGGAAGAGGCAAACATGAGAGTTACATCATGTAAAGGACTAAAGAAGAACAAATCATATCATGTCCAAAAAAAAAAAAAGTTATTTTCATGGACATTTCATAATCAGTTTCACTGGCATTTAAGTCAACCATTGCCATTTGCATGTTGTATTTGTATGTCCTTTTAAGATTAATAATGACACGCAAGCCTCAAGGCATTGCATTTGCAATCACACATACCCTTCCCTGTGCCTCTCAATGTTGAAACCAGTTAAAGGCTGAATCTGGGACAGTATCATTGCCTTTCTTTAAATGTCAACATGACAGTTTGATTACTCATTTTTAACTACAGATTTATTCAGAACAGTGGATATGTAATTTTTTCTCTGGGAGTTCCTAATCTGGAATAAGAAGCAATTATGTAGTGTTACATATGATCTTGTATTTTCGGCAGAGTAATTCCTCAGTTGCAGCACCTTTCTTTGCTCCATAGGTAGTGTGTGGCCTTAAATGAAACCTTCAAACCAGAGTCCTGACAGAACATGAACTTCTGATCTGTGCTTCATACCTCAGGCCTCTATCTTTTAGACGGCTTAATTAAAAACAAATGGAGTAAAAACTGCTTCTGACTTCACTGGACTTAGGATCAGGATGATGAGTATATAATATTTCCAGTGTAAATCTTTATATATACCTTTGTTTGTAGATACAGGGTCTTCATTTGTAGCATAAGAATACGCAACAAATCACAGACATCTATAGCACAGACAGTAGACAAAACTAAAAGCAAGAAACTAAACTAAAAAGAAAAAAAAGAACCATAGACAATACATTTCTGTAAAAGCAAGATAAAGTTCAAAAAGAAAGCTACACAGACATTTGATTATAAGATAGATTTATGACTGTACTGGAGAAATATTTAAATATAAGAGTTCCCATGTTTATGAGCAAGCTAGCAAGTTCCCATGCAGATAAATAAAATTCATTTCAATATTCCTACATTAGTGTCTGTTTATATGAGTTTATGCCAGAATTCAGGCTAATGATAAGAATTCGCTACTGCAAGTAACTGAAAATTAATCCAGATGTTAGTGTTGGTTCTTAGAGGAGTAGAAAGAAGATGTATTAAAAGCAGCAAAGCTGCTGTTGATGGTTTCTTATCTTTTGTATTACATTTTGTAACATGGTAGGGATGAAAACAGTGCATGGAATGGATGAATGATATTTCAGTAGTTGGTATGGAGCGGTTAGTGGGAAATAAATTTTGTACTGGATGGTGGATAATCTTAAGCAACCAGCCTGTCTTCAGTCCTGACATAGAATTCAATGTCTTTATTAAAAATGTGATTCTGCTTATGTCTTTTTTGTTATTATAGGGAAAACCACAGTGGTATTGCTGTTAAAACTTTCATTTTTACCATATCTGAAAAATGAAAAAAAGTATTGTTTTGCTTTGTGAACCTGAATGACTCGTTACAGAGTAGGATGGAGTGTGATCCCTTTGATACTGCTATGGATTGCAGGATAGGGTAGGGCAAAAACTGCTCACTCCTGGTGCACAGAAGAGTCACTAAGAGAGTGTAATTTCCTGGGAATCACGGAAGCTGGGGGCACCTTTCAGTCCAATATAGATTTGTGCTGCTGGATCAGATTTGCATGGGAGAAATAGCAATAGCAACTAGAGAAGACCATGAAGGACAGAGAGTGTGGAATGCAGGGAGAGGAGCACCAAAGCTCCACTCACTTTTCCAAAAGCTTGAAACCTGATTTCCAGCCTAAATCTTACAACCACTGACACTGTTATTGTCTTTAGATTTTCAAATTTTTCTCTTCTTTTATGCCTTTTCTTACATCTGCTGAACTACAGTCATTGGGACATCCAGCAGTCTTTGTTTTGCTACACTGAACAACCTGTTGGTTTAGGTCCTCTTCTATAACTCAGGCTCTGATCAGCTGTGTGGCCACTTTCTGTACCTGTTTCATTTTCAGTATATCTTTGCTGCACATGGGTGGTCAGAATTGTATTGTATTCATAATGCAGGCTTGGCAAAGGTTTTTGCAGTGACTTTAATACTTCCCTTTCTTTAGTAAGATATACTAGAGTCATAGCTGTCATCTTCTTTGTAGCTGCATCTCGTTAATGACTAATCATCAACCCTCTCCCTCTTCTCCTGCCCTGTTAGAGTTGTCCTAATAAAATCTGTAGCTGTGCACTGTAAGTAATAAGATAGATTTTGTCACACAGGTATGCTTGGATATTGCCATAAATGTTTCAAATGAGAAGTTACTTCTGTTTGCATTTTTCAGGCAAAATTCACTGCTCGCTCTGACCTCAGTAGCCAAAAAATTATTTTAATAGGTGTGGTATTTATGAGTAAAGAGTCAAACAAGTGAGGTTGGTTTTGTGGTTGTGTTTTCCCCCTTTTTCATCCTTTCCTGTGAAAATCGAGGGAATAATAATGCTAGATGGTTCCACTTCCACTTGATCAGAGCAGAAAGGATTCACTAGCTGAGTAGAGGGACCACATTATTTAGGTGATCTACACGTTCCTCAAACCACTTGACTCAGTGATCAGCAAACTAGAGAATGCTCTGTTGTCAGGTCCTTACCATGCCTCTAGGCAGCTGTGTATATAGTCACAGCTGGTGCCCGCACAACCTTGCCTGCCATCCCTTACACCTACCTGCAGGAGCTGCCTGGTCCAGGCATCAGTGCTGTTCTTAAGGTGTATGCAAACCTCACAAACATGGGGGAACAGAAAAGCAGAACTGCAATAGGGGTCTCCTCATTCTCTCTCTAGCACACACCTTAATGTCCTCTGCTATCACAAATCACCATCTGCTCCCTAATGTGCCCCAGTGTCCCTCTCTCAAATTAACAGCTCCAGAATGCCTGCACAACTGCAGAGATCATAGAATGGTCTGGATTGGAAGGGACCTTTAACCCCCCCTGATGTGGAGCATGCCTTGATTCATCTCATCTCTGGAAAAGACATTTAAATCAGTCTGTGTTGTTCAGTATGTTGCAATGATCTGAACAATGATCATCACCATAAGCTGGAGTTTGGGAAATTTGAGTAATTGCTACAAACTTTTATCAATAGCTCCATTAAACCAGCAACACCAGTATCTAGTTCCTGGTTGATATATTGCCTGTATTTGCAGGAAAGAAGTGTGCACATTATTTGCAAGGATTTTGGAGATGCTGCTCCTTCATGCGGAAAGCAGAGTCAGCGGAGAGACAGGCTGGATCTTTTGCTAGTCTCTGAAGACACCCTCCTCACTCCTTTAAACTCAGAACAACTGCAGGCATTTCCAGAGTGCTTGCGTGTATTTATTTACTTTTGTGTATTCTTCTCCAGTGAAAGTATAGGAAAGCAAGAGGAAATATTAGGCCAGAATTTCTAACAGCCCACTACACCAGCCCTGAGGATAACAGAGGACTGTCAACACCATCACCTACTTCCCCCTGCCTTTGCTTAAGTGGTCAGATGATTTTAAGAAGCCTAGGTAATTCTCTGCCCCTATTTCCAGTGTTAGGAGCTTAAAACCCAGACAAAATAAGCCCTAGTTAAATGTTCTCAGAATGGATTAGGTGGAATCCATTAGGATTCACTAGAACTCCATTAGGAATAGGCTCTTCAGAGCCTATTCATATATTAATGCTGTTACTATTACTAACATTAAAAATCATAAATATCACAGATTATACAGTATGTGAAGGGCACCTAAGGCTGATATAAAGTATGGCGTGTATTTTGGATAACATTTCATTCAATATTTAATTTACTGCATATCCACTTTCCTTCGGCAGTTGTTGTTGAGAGTGGTCATCTCGTCAGTGTAGCCCAAGTTGTTCTTTGACACATGATTCTCTGCCTTTCTCTCATGATTAATTTGTTTTGCTTTCCAGTTTTTTCTCCCTGTCGGTAGAAAATTCAGCCATCAGCAATAACTACTCTTTTGCGTTTAAGGCACAGGACTCTCTTTTGTGGTAAGACCACTGTGTTTATGCAAAAGTAGCTTTACTGCTATGCTCACACTCCCATGATCCTAGTGCATGTGATAAAGTCCCTCAGTGGTTTCTCTGCCACCGAAAGGTCCCTGTATTACACTGCTCATAGCTCCCACAGGGACCGTTTTTTTCTAGCTGAAGAGCAATAGAAGTGCAATATCTTTCCAGTTACGATGTCATTATCTCTCTACCCTACCCAAGGCAGGGAGGTGAAGAGTGCTACAGCATTCCTGAATTGCTGTCCTCTATGTTAGAATATCTTCCAAAAGGCTGTGAAGCCAGGTGTGAGGCGTGTTTATGTCACTGGCCTGGTGCATGCTCGTCCTCCCGGAGCTGGCAGGCTGGCCTGAACCATAAGTGTATTCTGAGAGGCAGGCAATTCAGAAACTCAGGAGCCACTTCTCTGTGTGCTGGCCACAATTCCTGCTTCCCCTGCCAATGTGCTTATGGTTTGGCATTTGTAGACACACCGCAGCTGTCCAGTTGATAAACTGACACACTCTGGGTGGCCCTCATCTCTTGAGATTTTACAACTGCTGTTTGCTCCACCAGGCATGAAGTCTTCCAAAGTCTCCCACAGAGACTTTCCTGGTACTCTGGTGTCAAGTTAAGAACAAGAATCCAGAGCAGACATTTTATTCCTAATAACACTTGTTTTCCTACACTGCTGCTCTCATTCAGCTAACTGGTGCCTCTGATATTTACAGCACACTCCAAGCCAGTAGCCCTCTACCCTCAAAGGAAAAAGTACTGTGTGTGCTCTACAGTCAAACTTAGGAATACGAATCAAATATATTGCTGTGCATATACTTTTATACGATCCTTGGTCCTCTTCCTGGTGTTTCCTGCATGCTCATTGTCCAGTTTGAAGAAACAGTTATTACCCACTTATGTACAGTAAAACAACACTGAAAAATGCAACGTCTCTAACAGAGATCTTGAGAAATATAGCTGCTGGGCTGTCTGTATTCAAGATATGTGATGTACTAAATCATAGTGACCGGTATGTGTCTTGGATCTCTTGTACAATTCTTGCTTTACTCACACATTACTCCTGGTATATGTAGCTATTTCATCTGACAGAAAAGGAGAAAAAAAATTAACACCCATAGGAGGTGATGTTTCAAGCACAAGGAACTGAAATAATTCAGTTTTTAGCAGCCACCATCAAAATTTTGTCAGTATTGTTCTTTTCTATCTTCCACATCACAGCATTCAGGTAATAGTGAAAACAGATTTACAGATAATCCTAATTTTGTGCCAAATTGATACCATAGTAGAGCAACTGTTGGATTGCGGACAGAAGGAGAGGTATTCATTTCCGTTTGCTTCTGCAGTAGATTCATTGAAATGTGTTAGCTCAGCTGTGTGCATATATGCTGATGTAATCAAGCCAGGTGCATGCACAGGATTTTCTAACAGGAGGTGGAGATGAGTGTGGATCACGTAAAGAGGAGATGCAGAGCTGTGCAGGATGTTTAAAGGTCACAAGGATGCTTAACATTTTGTACCAGACATGTGAGATGGGGAAAATAGCACAGGGGCACAGAGTTGCTAATACACAGAGTGACAAAAGGGGTATGAGTTAGATGTTTAAAGGTCCGGAGTTCCAGATCATATATGGTGCAAGGGAGAGGAGAGGGGACTCTGCTGCTTCATGAGTTTAGATAGAAAAGATGGGGAACCTGGGCTACTTATAAGAAAGACAGGGAATCGAGTAAGGATTAGTTAGGGAACATTTTTCTATGCCACTTGAACCCAACCAGACTTTTTAGTAGGCAAATATTTGCTTCCAGCAAAACAGATCCAGAAGCAGCTCTCGTAAAATGTATAAGGTGTTTTTCAGTCATCCAAATACTACATTTTAGTACAGCATGTTGTTTTTCAAGGGAATGTGGTTTTTCTTTGCCTTCTCAGGAGCAGAGAGAGATTTGGTACAAGGGTGTACAGGAGGACATGCAGATAAACAAGGCTGAGCTTTTAGAGAAAGCTCTCCAGATTGATTCTTGCCACCAGGGACTTGTATACCATTAAACTTCCTAGATAGCCTCTCAGATTGTATAAGTGAAAAAGACATTACATAAACTGCCAGCATTTTTCTCTTTTTCACTTTGAGAACCACCCTTGTGGGACAATTGTAAGGAATTTAGGAGGCTATTTGCTCTAATAAATTTCTGCGGATAGTACTCTAAAAATACAGACAGAAGAGGAAGCAATGCTCTTTTGGGAGGGGTGGGGGGGCGGGTTAAACAGTTATGGAATTCTACAAAAAGGATACAATTCTTTTAAAAGTTTTATAGGATACTGCGGGAAATCTTTCCATTTTCATTGCATTCTATTACACTTTCAGTGTGAAGGAGGTGCCATCAGGTATTTTCAGTTGATGTGGGTATGTGCTTTCATGTCTCACCAAAACCTAGTTGGATTACATGCTTAATTGCCAACCTTCCTGTGACCTGATAACTACCGGTTACTTCAGTTTTGCATTCTTAGCAATAGTCACCACTTTGACAGGGACTGTTTTTTATTCTTATCCCTAAAAGAAATGGCATATTGCTGCAGCCCTAGGAAGCCTGCTTGTGCAACTACAAATTCACTGATAGAGTAACTGAACAAGGAAGTCATGTGCCTCTGTGCTGGCCATCACAAATGAGCGTCACTTTTGACCACCCCAAGCAACAATTTCCTGTGTTCACCCTTTCTTCTAGATCACAGCTACAGCTTCTTAATACTGATAACCCATGAATGCCTTCAGATTCGATCTCAGTGGCCATAGTCTGGGATAGAAGAAATCCTTTTTGTGTAGTTTCAGTAAAAGTTTCATGACCCATGAATACTTGCATGAAATACAAATCCTGTTAATTTAATTTCAGGTTATATGGAGGTCTGAGATCAGTTTCTCCCAAAGAAGTGGAGTTTGTCATACCAAGTAATGGGCGTGAAAAGCACCAACCTCTTTTGTTTTGACCTAGAAGCTGCCACACTAGTGCCTGCCACTGACCTCCATGGAGGATGCAGGGCAGTGCATGGCCTCCCATGGAACTCTACCACTAGATCACACAGGGAAGCCCTGGCTCTTACCTGTCCCACATCACCTCTCTCTCTTTTTCCCCCATGGAGTTACTCAAAATCAACTGAATTATGCAACAAATGCTGACCAAAATCTTTGTTGGTAAATCCATTACTACAGGTCTTTGCATAGCAATTCCAGGACAAGACTTTCTCTCCATCTTCCAAGAAATTTGATAGCTAAAGATTATGACACCTCTGCCAAGTGACTTTTCCACATCAGTGACCATTCCCTGTGAAGGCTTCATCCATCATTGAAGCACAGTAACTTTGGAAGCAGTTTCTTCTATCCTTTTTCCCCTAAATCAGTTTGATATTACCAATGTTTCTTCCAAGGTCAAATCTATACCAGCATTCATTTTCATGAGAATCATTACTAACCTCTTAAACAAATGACCTCATAAATGACAAACCTTGTCAACAGCCTTTGGAGGAGAACAGTACCGTAGGCACATACACACACACTCTGCAGCTGGGGAAAAAAAGGCTCTTCTCAGCACTCTTCTTCATGTATATTTTTTGTAGCCAAAAACTAGAGTGGGAAAAGAGGAGATAACATCTGAGTTGGGATGACCAAAGTACATAGAGAGAACAATTTAGTCTCTTAAAACAATGCAAAGAGTCAGATTCCAGTAGTAATTCAAGTGAAGGCAGAGGGTTGGGCCACATCCAAACATCTATGCAGTCCCAGCGACCCAAGCTATCACATGCGATATACCTCACTTCTTTATTTGCTTGTTTATTCTGAATGACTACAAGGGCACTTGATGTGATAAAACATGGACAGTGTCCTGAGTTCAGCTGGAAAGAGTTAAGATATTATCTTTCTGGAGCTTCTCCCTGCAGTAATGATGATACCCGTTTTGGGGTTAATTTTCTGTTGAATAAGCACGTCAGGTTTTAAGGCACTGGTCCAGACTGTAAACAAGTCAGTCTCTTTGGAGCCTGCTTTGGCAGTTCTGCTGAGGTTACTATTTGTATTAAAATATTTGCTAACCTATTCTTCATAAAGCCAGGTACGTTTCCATGAAAAGGAGAGGCAATGTTGACATCTGTCCCCTTGCCAGCAGCAGCAATCATGTTACCTTGTTATCTCAGCTAGTCCTCCCCCACGCAGATGCGCTAAATAAGGGATTTGCCCAGGGCTGATTGCATTTCTGCTCCACACACAACTCTGAGTATCTATGCAAAAGGCAGGAGCAGCTCAGTCCCACCATTCCAGTGGCACCGAGATCAGAGGAAACCTCACTGCTGAGAGAAATCAGTGATAGAAAGCTCTGGAATGTAAATTTTAGATGAGGTAGAGATTTTCACATGTGGCTGACAAGCAATTTAAAGCACTAAGGAGAGTTCAAGAAGGAGTTAAGTGGTCCATGTAGATATACAGACAGTAGAATAATTTGGATGCATTTAGGATACAGGATAGACAAAGAATTCATCTCATCCCCAAGATGTTTGGAGCTGTGACTACATTTTGGTTCTCAGCTTGTACAAACTTTTCTATAGTGAGACTGGCCCCAACTATAATAGAAAATTGTAATAGATCTGTTCATATTACGAGGTTGAGGAGTGGAAAGCAAACAATCTAAACAATGTAGGACCACCACAATTACTTCAATTGGTTTTATAGGTTACCCATAAAATTGTGGGCACTTTTCAGACATGGAAAAAGGCATAGACCTGGATTTAGATCTTACAACCCAAGGCTCTAGCACAGTGCATGCTCTCTTGCACTTTCAAAACTCCCATTGACTGCAGTAGTAGATCTAGGATAAAAAGCAGGAAGTTCATCTATGCTCCGATATTAAACAAGGTGATTGCAAGAAGAAAAAGGACTAGCTTCTGGGGAACAGAAGGTTGCTGTCCCTTCTGTATAAATGTGCAATCTAAAGGCATAGGAGGTTTTTTCTGGTTGGGTTTTCGATAATTCCATTTACCATTGGGTAGAGCAGTTAGTGGGGATTTTGCTTTCCTGTTCTCTATTTCTTTGCATTTGATATGCAGTTCAAACTCTGGTAAAGAAATATTAGAAATAACTGATGTTGTACACACCAATAATTCATGCACTCTATTGTCTGGTTTTTAAATAATGGGAGCATTATACCTACAAGGCAAATAGGTAAGATTTTTTCCAAGGAGCTGGGGCTGGCCTCATCCTACTTCCACCGAAGTGAAAGATTAAAGCTTCCATTCACTTCAAGAGCAGCAAAAATAGATGTATGATGAGCACATTTGGGAGCATACCCTGTCAAGCAATTAGGAGTAACCATGCTGCTGGCAAGATCCTGACGTTATTTATCAACTAATGGAAATAGATATGCATTCACTTTAGTCAGTGTAGCTGGATCAATTTATATCTGACTCTCTGTTCTGGGAATTCATAGTGAAATATTGATACAGCTATGATGAGCCAAGTATACAGACAATCCATTTTGTGAGAAGAGATGGTATGCGTATTACTCCAGCTTATTATGTTGGAAACTCACGCAACCCTCAGGGCATGTAAAACCATTTTTCCATTCTATACCTGAAGATTGGCCCATATTTCTGAAGGCATGCTTGGGTTGCTTGTTTTTTTTTCGAATGGAATTAGTTGGACTGATGGGAGATACTGTCTTCCTTTGCAAAATTAGGTATGGAGACTCTTCAAGGCATGCCTGTTGCAGCTTTTTCTCAGGTATCTGTCTAGCACCAGGTTACCCCTGTGTTGGTTTGGTTGGGTTTTTTTTACTCTCTATTGACTCCTGTTAATTTCTGCCTTTTTTCTTTTCTTCCCACTTCTGCCCACTCCCATCCATTATGGTTGCCTTCTTGTAATCATCATGCTGAACTCCTATTTAACTTTTCCCTTATTTGGTGGTATGTATGGGCTTGCTCCACAAAAGACAAAGCCCTCACAGTATCTTTTTTATTGTGTTTTGACATTTTTTGATTGTCATGTAATTGCAGGCTGAGTTACTTTGATATGGACCTGATCCAACATCTGAGTATTTTATTGGTTTCCATACTGTCATTGTTAAAAACTACTTTTTTCTTTTAAAATTACACACTTCCCCTTATTTTTCCTGTCTTTTTTTCATTAGCTGTTCTTGACAGTAGGTCAGGTTAGGTGCTTTGCCATGTCTACTGCTTCTGTCAAAACTGACTTTTACAGAGGCTGTTGTTCTTATCCTTGAGCTTTCAGAGCAAGGTTTGTATGTGGGGTAGATTTTTTTCTCTCTCGTCTTTGCTGTCTCTGCTTCTTGTCTTTTTGGTTTGTCTTTGGCTTTTGTCTTCCTGTTTTTCTGGCTTGGCTGTTCAGTAGCTGAGGCAAAGTTATTGTTAGCTCTGGCTGAGAGAAAATACAAGATGGAGAGATGCTTCTTTCTTCCACAGATTAGTTTGATGAAAGATCTTCTATTAGGAGCCTGATTTTGAATACCACCATGGCTTTTTCAAGCTGAAATTAATCCACCTGAAATTTCACAGGCAAACTTGTATGACAGTCTACATTTTATTTCAAGAAAACTTGACTGATAATAGGTAAAACATTTAGGAGATAGGAAGATATTTTAAAATAAGTGGGGTGATCTCATTTTTTGGAATATTTCCTAATGTTTGTTTTAAAGAAATGTCATGACTCAAAGCTATCTTGACCGAGAAACTCCAAATTAGGGTTACTTTGTTGTCCGTGGGAAGGATAGGTGCTTTGGACTCAGTTTGGAAGGTATAGAGGGGGTTATAATTTAAATGCTAAGAACAACAATACGTTAAAAACACATCAGTTTTCCTAATACCAGATTCTGGCTTGTGCATTGTTTATAAACCACATACCAACAGCCTTTGTGCTCTTTGAGCAGTAT
>NW_009924063.1:35521-90916 GCF_000696875.1 Nestor notabilis | reverse complement strand
TCTTTCGGAAGTTCATAGCCAAAGGCTACCAGATGCCTAAACAGTTGCTATTATATCCATCAAGCAGGAAGTAAGAAGCACTCAGTTTGAAGCATCTTCTGATCTCCACAGGAGTTTCTACAGAGTCTGTCAACTTCATGGGCATTCTCTGGATTGTACTGGCTGAGAAGACCCCTCAGAGCCTCTCTGAGCACATCCCAGAAGTGAGGTCTCAATGCACCCTGCTCTTAGCCTACTGCTTCATTGTGAGTAGCTCCCTGTTTTAACTATGGCTTTTAGTGAAGTACTTTTAGATGTTTCTCTTAAGCCCCAGAATGCTGAAATGTGGAAGTTCCCTGATCTAGAATTATGTCCAAGAAAAAAGGAGTAAAGGGGCAAGTGGAGATGTGGAAGTGTTTGTGGATAAAAACATTATCCTGGAATAATCTTATTACCTGAACTCCTCAGTTACTGGCAAATAAACCTATGGAAAGTACAGAATTAAGGTAAACTGCCCTTAAACCTCTGAACACAGAAAAATACTTTCTTATGCCTGAATCTTAATATATTCAAAGACAACTTGGTGTGCCATGTAAGCTCTGCACAGCCTCTAAATATTCTGGTTGTAAGTGCTGGAGTCCCATATTGGGGTGTTCTGCTTTTAATCAAAACTGAGGTAGGTCAGGCAAGTACTTTAGCAACTGGTATTACTATGGCACATACTAGGACATCTTAAGAATGAGCTTTGATTCCGCTGAAATGTCAAGGTGGCAGACTTGGCCTCCGGCTGCAGATGAATGCCAGCAGGGAGAGTCTGGTCATGGGAGCAGGAAATTCATCAGAGGCTGCAAAACTCTCCCAAGATGGGCAAAGTACTCCTTAATAAGCTCTTTGCTGGCACAGTGAGACAGCTACCAGTGTGCAAGCAAGGCAGCTTAGGTTAGGTAAGTTTACATTACAAAACCATTCTGTCTGCCATGTAGAGAAATGCTGAAACATTTTGACATTCCTCTAATAGCAGTACCTTTATTCATAATGAGTCTGAGATACTGTAACACCTAGTAAAACCATAGTCCGGACATTCAGAGTTTAAGTATTCACAGTAATTAAATCAAACTAGTAAAATCAAATCCACTTCCAAATAGTAGTCCAACACACCTCCAGGTCATCGTTTTGAATGCTTCTCTTTTGAACATCCCAGTTGTCATAGGGAAAGTAGTGAAACTGGATATGAAATGCTGTTTTTGAAATCCTCTGCAGAGCCATGAGCTGATGAGGAAGATAAAGTCTCATGTGTTTTGCTATTTTGGACCCAAGAACTCTGTTCCACTCTGGAGGAATAAGAAACAAATGTAGTAGACTGGTAAAATAGAGAAAGGCTACCTCTTCGGCAGAGACATTGTGTATTCTAGTGATATAGATTTGGGATACGTTGTCCAGACAAAAGGTAAAGGAAGCTAATGAATGTAAGTGCATCTTCTGAGAAGTACTAATTATCATTTACATTTGGAAGGGTGAATTTTTATAAAGGTAAGGATTTTCTAGAACACAGAGTATATGCTTTCTCCAAAATCAGTCTCAATTGTGTTTGCTGTCTCTTTCAAGCAACATCAGAAACACTTTGGGGATAAAGGATCATTTTCTAGAGAATACTTTGGTAAGATGAGGGGTCTCTAGCCAAATACGACAATAGTCAACATAGTTCCTTGTGTACTTCACAGTTAAGAAATCTTACTGGAAGTTCAAAGGACTGGATTCAATTCCCCTTGGATTTCCAGTTGAATCATCTGCTCTTACATGTTAGAGCTCAACAATGTCTGACTCTGTTAAGGAAAAACGACGTTTATTAGACACAACTTTCCTCTACAAACCTTCCTCATCTGGCTGGGACAACAAATGCTATTTCAAGGGCTGTCTTGCAGCTAATGAGAATTTTCTACAGAGAACCAAAAAGTAATATCAGATGGGAAAGAATGAACTGCATTAGCCCTCTACCTTGAAAAAAAAACCATGGTGATTTTGGATTTGGCTTCTCCCTCTCCATATGTTAAGAGTCCATTTCATGTATGCTGCAATATCAGGTTTTGTTAGCAAAAGTTATACTCATCCTGCTTTGCATTGCTGAAGGACTTGCTTTGAAACTTTCATATGTTATCCAAATTCATTACTGGTATGCTCTGGAGTAGCTGTACAGAATGCTCCTTTTTAGCACCTGTGTGCCGATCTGAAAGTGCAGAAGGAGGTTCATGACAACTTATTTGGTGAACATTAGGGGTCAGAGTCCTTGTTTTATAGACTTGTATTTCAGGAGATGTGGTTTGTGGGTATTGAAGGATAGAACATCAATCAAATGGACTCATAAATGGGCAGAAGAGTCATTCTTTTCATTTCCTCTTTGTATCTTTTCTGGCATCATCCATCAGCTATTATCTGTTTGTTGTGTAAAAATCTAAATATGGAAGTACTAAATATTCAGCTAATGGAGATCATCCTAGTCCCACTGACATTAAATTTACTCAGCTAAACATCTATTCTGGTCTATGTGAAGTCACTGCAAGTTTTGTTGTTGACTTTAGAGGACCAGGTTTCACTCACTCTTTTAAATATTTAAACAACTGTATTTAGGAATTGTGAACTCGGTGAGTGCTTTGAACACACCTGATGAAGGAAATAAGTTTGTGATGTGTTGTACCATGTAGTGAGAATGCATAGATTGTTGTTTTATTTGGTTTTGTCTATTTTTATAGAGTACTTGAGGAGAAATCCATGAATTTGAGTAGTTTAGTAGCTAAGCAAGCGTACTGATCTCTTTCGGATCAGAGCTTCTTGTTTCTTCTATTTCTAATGCAGAAGTTCTTTTGTAAAGATTTACCTGTATGACAGAGGCAGGGTTGCTAATTCTCTCTATTAGCAGACGTGGATTTTGCTTGAGGAAGGTTAAGTGACTGATAGTGATCTATGTCATGACTCAAACACAAGTATGGAGGAAAGTTTGTGCTGGCTTCCCTGAAAGAATGCTGTTGCTGATTTTTATAGGCTTCATCCAAAACCCAATAAGAGAACTCTTCAGTGCTGTTCGAGAGGCAGAAACATTTCCAAGAAAAAGGAAAATTTGAAAATCTGCATTTTCAGCAGTGTCTAATACTGGTTATTCCTTAGTTTCAAAGTTTACAAGTAGAGAATTCAAAGGAAAATTTGGAAGGGAATCTAAATGCAAAGGGGCCCCAGTTTCAGGTTGTTGGTACTTTCTGCATTTCAGACTCTTCTTTTGAAGTGTCTCCAGTCAGGCAACTGAATTGCTAGTTGTTTCAGAACTCTCGGGCTCATTCTTTTCTTTTTTCATCATCTTTTTCTCTTTTCCTCTTCTCTTTTCTATTAAGGTCAAATCCTGCTTCTCCTGATGCCAATAATAAAACTCCCATTGATTTCAACATGAGCAGGAAATATGCAGTTTGCTATTTACCACAACCACCACAATGAATCTCTGGGAAGAATTCATTTATATTCATTCCAACGATGCCATGAAAAATGGGCTCTTGCTATTTTATCACATCCAAACTGTTGCTCTAACTCTAACATCCTAGCTGTTGCTAACAAGTCAGTGATGATTTGTAAACCAACAATTTATGGTAACCACATTCCATCCCCATTATGATGTGTGGTTTGGAAATGGAAAAATAATCAAGACCTCCTGTTAAGAGACTTTATTTCAGTTGAATGTTTCTGTAAATAAAAGCATTTTGAAAGGATCACTGCTATATGTTTCTAACTCCAAATTGTTCATTTGATCTAGGCCCCATCTACACTCCAAATTCCTGCAGGGTCTGTCTGTCAGGAGTGTGAGATCCCCAATGGTGGCATGAGCATACTGGCAAAACTGTTTCCATCAATAGAAGTATTTTCACTCAACTGGATAGTTTCACTAGACTGGAACAGCAGTTCCATTTCTTGGAGACAGCTATGTCCATTCCTTGGAATACTTCATAATACTTTATCAGCACGCTATAAGGGTATTCTGACATAAATAAAGGCCTCCTACCACAGTTACAGTAACAGAGGAAGAATTATAGTCAGACCCATGGTATGTAGTAATGCCCCTGGGAACTAAGAGACTGCGTAGTTTGTGCAAGACTTTGTCTTGGTTGTAAGGATTGTGGGCAGTCACTATGACAGTAAGGAGGACTTTCCAGCACTTTGATGGGAGACCACCTAGAATGACTGGCAAATAGACTCAAACAAGGGAATTTTGTTCCAGTACTAGATTCCAGTACCAACTAGGTTATGAGCCTTCTTTTGATCTCTTGGACGCTAATACACTCTGTCATTTCAACCCTGTGTAAGAAGCCTAGCATCCTGGGTTTGAGATTAGACCCACTTTGGTACCTTGCTGAAGGAGATACCAAATTAGGCAGTCTAGAGTGTGCTTGAGTTAAGCAGCACTATGATGTAATATGAAGACAGAGACCATACTTATTAGGAGATAAAACTCTCTTCCTACCCCTTCCTCTACATAAAAAATCACTAGTTGATTAGTTGACGTATCTTAGGCTTTCACACCATTCATGGGGGTGGTAGGTTGTCAGCTCAAAGGGATTATATGAATGCTCTGATTTTCTGTTGAACAAAAGACTGACTACTAAAAATCACTCTCAAACCGACTTTTGTGACCTAAGAGTATGAAGAGGTTTTGAAGCATGTATGAAGTCCATGATAAGAAGTGTTCATGGGCTTAACTCCAGTTTGATGTTGTCTTTCCTACTCCTAACTCTCTGCTGCAAGCACAGTGCCTTCTCATCAGTGGTAGCACAATCATTCACAAGACTGTGAACTAGACCTCTGAAATGTGGCTGTGAAAAAGCAGTATGTGTAAGGGAGAGATTAATAAAGTTGAAGTACTTTCCTGATCTGTCATAGTCATGCTGCCAGGTATGTCAGGCAGCAATGAGAGGTGGAAAGTGGGAGGAGGTGGTAGATGGGACAGTCTGAAACCAGTAGTAGTGTTGCCAAAGGCAAAACTATAATCTGAACTAGCTTTAGAGAAGAGTCTAAATATCTCACTAAAGAGATGACCAACATATAGTCCTACAAACTGCTAGGTATGGGTTCTGGTGGGCCTTGAAGGGACAAGTTTTAACACACACCACACTGCAGCCAGAGAGCCACTCAAGTGTGATGTTAGGGGCCACTGCAGCCCAGGCATTTTCATCCCCTGTGAGCAGTATTTGATAATATCTGGGCTCACCAGTTAGGGGAAAAAGTCAAAAATCTCAAAGCTGGGTTACATGATTTCATGCCTACTACTTACTGCTTCCAAACAGCCCTTTGGGGCATGGAAATAGATTTCTGTATCTCTTCTTTATTTTCACAAATATTTGCTATCCCAGTGTGTATGTCTTCATCCTAACAAATCACACTGTTCTTTAGTTAGAAAGTTAACAAAAGGAAGAAGATTGTCAACATTTGTCCAATAGTGGGAGTCTGTCAGGTAACTGGGCAGAAGTCAAGCCTGCCACCATGTTTACGTTAATGCTAATGCTGCGCTACCATCTTGTGGACAAAAGGTAAATAGCACTGAGCTGTTCGGCACGCAGGTGCGTTGTCCATATGAAATAAATACAGCTCTAGTTGGGAAGGTGACTGTGGCAGTTCAGCTGATAAGGACAGTATAGCCTGAATCCCTCAGACTGAGCCGCCTCAGGGTCTGGGCAGCCAACAGAAGCCAAACAGATTGGAAAATCTGCTGGAGCTCTAAAGCGTGAGAGCAGGTGATGGGTATCCCTCAAAGGAATATGGCAGTCTGATTCTCCTCTAGGATAGAGACAGAAGCAAGTAGGAAGGAAATCATGCTCCTTTGTTACTAGTTTACTAATGCCTTTATATAGGAAACTCCTCTGATCTGCCTGCTCTCAACTGCAGTCCTCAGAACTGCTTACACCTGTCTTGACTGCCTTCTACCTGCTAGCTCAATTGACAAGTTTTTTGGCAGTGTATTGCCTTGGAGTCCAACTCCTCCGTGGTCCCCTTTCCACATGCTGGGATTACAGCAGCTCTCTTGCATTTCAGTGCTGTGCTTCAGGGAAAACAGAAATCAGAACACTACCTAAAAGTTCAGTTTCTGAACATGTTATTAATCAGAATATTATTGGTGGTCTTCATTGGGATAGGATGAGGAGATTCCCCTATAGCATAGGTCCCCTACTGCATCGACATATTCCAAGAGAAGAAGGTATATTCAAGACCTTATCTTCCTTTTCCCTAAAACTGAAGGAATCCCCCTGGATCAGGAGGAGGTGTACTGCCTGATGTGCCTCCTCACACATGAAATAGACTGAGATTTGAAAAACAAGTATTACTTAGGAATCTCAATTACATGCCAAAGATGATGGTTCTGTTTTGGGTCTTAAAAGGCTGAAGGCAAAAACTTTTAGGAGCTGAGTCTCCTGTTAGTAAACAGGTTAGAGATCCAGATTTATAATGATGCCAAATTCTCTCTGTGGTCTTATGTGACACAAAATCAAACTGAGGCTTTCCACATCCAGAAAACATATCCAAAAAAAAAAAACCAAAACCAGCTTATTTGATATTGTAGAAAATGCCTCAATTGCTTTTCTATTAGGGTAGTTCTCTTCGCTTGGTAAATTAGGTGTCCATGGGAGCAAGCACAAGAATTCAGGTCTCCAACATGACTACAGATTTCCTTAATGGTATGTAGCAGAATTCCTGCTAGTTTCCTCCATCTCACATCCCCCACCCTCTACATTTTCGTAAGACAGTTTGAGCATTTTTTTCCAGGATTGCTTCTTCCGAGCTCAAGAATGGTCCATCCTGTCACACAGGAAGCCAAGAAAAGTCAGTAGGGGGCCTGCATGGGTGAAACAAGTAGCTCCAAACAAACCTAAAACATAAAAAATAAACATGCAAGAGGTGGAATTAGTTTCAGATCTCCCATAAGGAATATAGACATGTTGTCTCATGCAGGTATGCGGTTAGGAAAACCAAAGCCCAGCTGGAGTTAAATCTGGTAAGGGATGTAAAGGGCAACAGGAAGGGCTTCTACAGATATATCTGCAGAATAAAACTGAAAGAAATGTAGGTGTAATGCTGAATGGGGTCATGGAAAAGGCTGAGGAACTCATAGACTTCTTGGCTGGAGAAATGGGACAAAGAGAATCTCAGGAAACTCAGTGAAGTAAAAAATCCTGCACTTGAAGATGATTAGCCCCATTCACCAGTGCAGGCTAGGAGGATCCACCAGCTGAAAAGGAGCTTGTCAGAAAAAGACTGCTTGCCTGGGGGTACCAGTAGGCAATAAATTGACTTTAAGCCAGGAATTTACCCTTAAAGCAAAGATGGTCAACAACATCCTAGGCTGCATTAGGAAGACCATTGAAGACAGATGGAGGAAGGTGGTCTTTCCTTTCTGCTCATCACTGGTGAAAACACATCTGGAGTGCTGCAGCCAGGGCTGGTCTCCCCATACAAAGATATGGACATACAGGGGTATGTCTAATGAAGGACCATGAATGTGATTTAGGGATTACAGCATGTCAAATGCAGGGAGATGCTGAGAGAGCTGAGACTGTTCAGCCTGGAAAAGAGAAGGCTCAGTGGGATCTTATCAGTATGTATAAATACTTGACAAGGAGAGTAAAGAAGGTAGAGAGAGACTCTTCTTAGCAGTATCTTGTGAAATTACAAGAGGCAATGGGGACAATTTCAAATACAGAAAATTCTGTTTAAATAGAAACCCCTTTTTTTTACTGTAAAAGTGATCAACCACTAGAACAGGCTGCCCAGAGAGGTTGTGGAGTCCCTGACTTTGAAGATATTAAAATCCTGACTGGACACAGTACTGATCAGCCTGCTCTAGTGACTCTGCTTTCAGTCTCCAGAGGTCCCTTCCAACCTCTGTGACTCTGCGAAGTAACATGTTCATTATTCCAGACACAGTTCTGGTAGGAGCAATGCTCCTGTGTACAACTTGTTGTTCCCTTTTTGGCAGAGGGAGGAAAAACATTTCTATCTTTTGATTCTGCTTTTAGGATAACATTTAGCCCACAGGTGTTGTGGGACATGAATGAGTCCTCATGCTCTCTTCAGCACTTTTCTCTGCCCTACTTCTCCTGTTACCCAAAGAAACTTACTGAAGCACCACAGCCCTCTTCTGGCCCCAGCTTCGGTCTTACAAGGAGATGGGAAAGACCAAGGTACATATATGATTTTTTGATACGACAGAAGAACAGGATAAGCTTAGGGCATGAAGGGCAGTAAATGCAGATGTTCTTCCTGTCCAGCTCTATGGAATAGTGGTAGTTTAATTCAGGATTAGATCGCTCACCCCTTGTTCTGCCTCAAGTATAAAAAAATTGTTACACAGGGCTTAGCATGAATTGAGGCCTCTTTCCCATTTATGCTTCCCTGCTGTCCTTTTGCTCCTCTCTTCCACTGACCAACACTGTAAAATAGCAAAGGTGCTATGGAGTTGTGGGTTTGGGTTGTGTACCAAAGACTTTAATCTTAAAGATGTGTTAATTTCATCTACCGAGATCTTGCTAGTGACAAATTTTTATGTCATACCAAAAATAACAGTTTCTTTACTGAGGGTGGAAGTCTGGTAATGTGACAAATGCTGAATCTGTTTCTCTGGAGAGAAATTTCTAGCAGAAGACTCTGTGATGGTGTTGTAGGAGGAATTCAGAGCAAAACAGTTCTTGCTGGGTTTTGGTGGTGCCCTGAGCTATCGGAGTACATTATTCATCACTTCTAGGAGTTTGGTTCCTTACATAAAAAATTTTTCTTTTTGCTCCGTTTCCTAATTGTTATTATCTATGTTACTCTGTCTTGTACACAAATATAAACAGGATTCCGTAATCTCAAAACTGATATATTAAAAAGTGCAAAACCCAAACTTCCTTTCATGAATTCTTAGATGACACAGCAGGCCATGTAGCATAGCCTAAGACAGCTCTTATGAAATTGGTGTAATAACGTTTTAATAACACCTTAAGATACAAACTAAGCCATTAATGGGAATCATACTGGGCCAAACAATCCTCTGTAATAACTTCAGCTTTTTCAGCTGTTAGTCAGCACCTAAAGACTTTACTAAACTGCTGGAATGTGAAGAACAGTTTGCAGAAATTAGGAAAGTCTGTACAGCTCATCTTTGCCATTCAAGGAGTAAAGAGTGATGTGTTCTCTAATTTTCTGCATGATGACATCATTGCTTTCTTGCTTCATTTTTCAGTCTGGTTCCTGGACAAATAGAGATGTCAAAGCAATAGGAAAGTCAGTTTTCTCCACCCAAATTTGTTTTTTATCTGTCTCTAACTCCATGTCACCGAGTAAGATATCAATGCAGAAACTAATGAAGTACTTTTAGAAAATGTGCTTGAGTGGTTTGCCCACAACCCAGACAAGCAGTATCATCATAAAGCTATTACCATATTAATGAGGGAGTGGAATTATTTCCAAACTATATGCACTTGATAGAATTATTGAATGATGCATTCGTAACAGAAAATCCATTCTGGTAACCTTTGACTTGCTTCCTGCATGGGATAAAGATCAGTAATTGGAAGAAAGTCACAAGCAGCAGAGCGATTAGCAAGTTTCATTTATGAAACTCTTCCTCCTCAAGCTCCCTGCAGCTAACATAATGTTTTGTAAAGAGGGCGAAAATTCAGATTCAGTTATAAAGCCTGCCTTTGTAGGACACTAGAGACAGAAGAATCTAGTTGAATCATTTTGTTTACTCAGATTTAAACGAAAAAAAATGAACTAATGCAAAAGTCAGAACCAAACTGAAATGTCTGAAGTAGAAGACTTAAACACTGTACAAAATTCATACCATCATCCAACACACATTCCATTTCTAACCCATCAGTTTTGGGATTCATTCAGGAAATACTTAAAAACAGGCCTTTTTTTTCTTTTTCTTTTTTTAATGGGTTCTATTGAGAATGTTTCTAACTCTCTTGTATAAAACATAATGATGATCATCTGTGTAATCTTGTGAGATGTTCTTGAAAGACAGCATTTGTTAATTAACAAACTAATCGGTATTTTCCTTTTACAAGTTCATTTTAATTGTCTATTTATGTATTGAAGTGTGCCAGTCTACCACTGCATGGAATATTTCTATAATACTGATAGCTGGGGTTTTTTTCTCAGTAAATATAAGAGGAAAGTACTAAATGCTGCACTGTGATATGACTGTGAATGAATCCTTCATTTTTACTTCCACATTTTAGCTCGCAGCCTGCTCAACAGAAATTTTGCTGTTGATTCATAGTCTTTAAGTGGGATCAGCCAAACTGGCTTTGCTAAAGGCGACAGCGTATTCTGCTTTCTTGCACACCATGCTCAAACTCCACAACTTCAGCGACAGCTGAAATAGGCCACATAATTTTAAATGGTATCCAAAATTGTTACAAACCAGCCAGTGCAGATACTGAACTTCCAAGCTGGAGGATTTTTCTACTTACCCTACCTGACAGGTGTTAATGTGCTATGTTTCATATTTAGTAGTTTATGTTTAAATGTATCTTTTGTGAAAGATGTAGCTTGAAGGCTAACACTACTGGTTGTGGATGGGAGTAGAGATTTGGTTTGGATACGTTAAATAGTAGCTATCACCTCTTTTTCCCAAATGTAACCATTTTTCTGGGTCTTAGTTGTCATTGGCAAGGGTCAGGTTTAAGTTTAAGAGGGTCCATTTGTTGCTAAAGTTCCACCTAAAATCTTGGGAAAATAATATTGAACTTTCTCGTGTTCAGTCAGATAATTTTCCCCATTTGCAAACACAGGTCAAAGGCATCAATAAATAAAGAGAAAAAGAAAACTCTTGAGAAAACAGTCATGCAGGGTGAAAGACAGAACCTACCATATAGCAGCATACATAGCAATAACGATTGCGATTTCACAGTCGCCTGCCATACAGGCAGTGCTCGGCCAGCAGCTCACTTTCCCCTCCTAAGGAAGCCTTCACTCAAAATTTAGGATTCTTGTGTCCTGCAGGGCAGCAAGGCCTTGTCAGCTTCAACTTTCCCACACACCATTAAAAGATCCTTTCACAAAGACCCCTTTTCAACTTTCTAACCTATGTATCCTATGCTGAAAGTAAATGGCCTTAGATAAGGTTAACACTCCTCAGGCACAGTTAAAAAGTTTTAGCTGGCTTCACCTCATCTACACTTCTACAGGTGCAAAATTTCCTCCTTTGTGCTAAAAAGCTCCCTTTCAAGCAGAAATGTTTCACAAGTATAATGAAACAACACATGCAAAACAAACATGCTTTAGGCCGATCTACTGGTCCTTTCCATTCCTCGTCCCTTTGCTCTGCCAGTTGTCAGCCAGACTCCTTTTCTAGTCTGACTTTCTTTCCCCTGAGGAATTCTTGTGGTGGGAGAGAGTGCCAGAGATTTTCTTTCACTTTGGGCCTCAGCCACCAGCATCACCCAAAGTTAATGTATACTTAATACGATACAGCCAGTAACCCTTTCTGCCAGCTTCTGATCATATGCCAGCTGAAGAATGCTGCGAAGTTATGTCCTCTAACTAAACCTCAAAGCCCACGTATAAACTCCTGATTAGTGGTGGGTGAGATTACTAGGGATGTATATGTATACCCCTCTGTTTCTTTGCCAGCTGGAACTCTTCCATGCTGTAGGGTATCTGCAGAAACAGGCTCCAGAGAACCTTCTGTTTTTGCAGTATGTGCCTAAGGCAAAGCTACTGGAGGGTTTTTCCTGGTAGCTTCATTGCCTGCCTCAAGCAGTCATGTAACACTTCTGTGCGTGATTAATTGTTGGTCCTGATTTACTGGGTAAATTATAGCATTTCAGTGATGGGTGTAAGGTGATCTTCATGTGTATAGTTGTACAAGAAACAATTTAATGGTTTAGGTTTCTTCAGGAATACACTATCATTTCCATGGAATTTTGCTTGTTTTGTTTTCTTCTTTCTCCATGGATCAGCAGAGACAAGGAATACTGATTGTAATGAAGTTTTCTCTCTTGGAAGGTCTTTTTTTGTTTGTTTGTTTCTGGTTTCCCCTGTTTGGTATTTCTTTAATTGATTAAGCAAGGTTTATGTTCACCAGGTAGTATAAAGGTCAAAATGTTAAGGGAGCCAGAGGGAAATGATTGAGAAGGTCTTTCTGAGGATGACAGCTCTGCCTTGTAACACAATACTATTTCTCATGGGAGTGGGTGGGAGGCCTGCCTAAATTTCCTCTTCCTGTCCTGCCAAATTCCCCAAATTGCATAACTGTGTATTCTCCTTACACAGTGGTACCCTTGGCATCCCTAGTAAATCTGCAGGGAAGCAGTGAAGCAGCTGGAGGCTTGAAGGTGAACCAAAATTGGTAAGGACAGACTTGGTTAGCCAAGAAACAAAACAAACCCAAACCCACAAACTGAATTTCTAACTATCCCATGTATAACAGAACAACGCAATACAGATTTAATAACATACACTATTTTGTTCTAAATGCACTCCATCTAGGAAAAATAAGTTTATCGGGATAAGCAAAGGACCCATGGGGAGTTCATCAGTTCAGTTTCAAGTCACAAGATGTGTTTTACTTGGCTTTGGAGACTTCTTGTGCAAGATTAATGTGAAACTGCTGAAATGCAAACTGACAAAAAGACATATTTTTGCTGGTTGGTGCTTTTTCCTCTGTGCCATTATTTTCATCAGGAGGCCCCATCACTGCCTTCTGCATCACTCCTGCTTTAGACTGACAGGAGTATGAGGTACTTCTTGGCTTCTGTGAGGAAATGAAGGAATGACTTCGAAGAGCAGCATGACCAGTGTACCTCATAAGGATGTAACCCTGAAGGCTTTCGCTTTGTCACTACACTGAATCAGAAGAGAGGAATTTGGACCTCCTTAGAGGGGAGTGTCAAACATGGCTGTCCTGGGATAGGTCTTGCCTGAATAAGGAGGGTAAGATTTGCCTCCTTTGGAAAAAAGTATCTGTTTCTTTAAAGCTCAGGTAGCCAAATTCACTACTTTCGAAGCTTTGCTAAGCTCCACTGGCGCCTACCTTAGCCATGTATGCTGTCTGACTGTCATTAAGACAATAAAAAAGCAAGTACAGCTGCAGAGGTTTTGATAACCCTGCTTTAACTGTCTGTGTACAGCACCTTAAACAGGCTCAGTACCATCTCTGAGATTGCTCGAGAGATTGGGCACTACTCAGCGTGTGTAAGGGTGGGAGAATCTGGCTCCAAATGGTTTCTTTTTCTCTCCTTGCTACAGGAACTGGAAAAGACAAGGGTGTGTGGGCGGGCCTGGAGTCCCTCCAAGGAAAGTGTGAGGCCTTGGGCAAAACAAATCCATCAGGTCTCTCATTTCTTCCAAATATAGGTCTGTTCTGAGCAATAGCCAAGCTCAAGTCTAAACTCCACATCCAACCATTTCAGAGGGAATACATGAAAAAGACCCTGTGGCCTACAGAGTCCATCTACAGAAAATATTTTGATAGTTCTTCCTCTCTGGCGTTATCTTCCACTTAAAAAGAAAGGAAAAGAAAACACACAAAACTGGAGCACATGGTTCAATTTTCACTGTAAAACAACTGATGAAAATAATAGTTCTGAAAACAATCTGTTGTGAGCTATCAAGCGTTTTTGCCTATGCACCAATTGGCAGGAATAAGACAGATAAATTATTACAATATGTAACAAAACAAATTGCTCTGAAGAGAAATGGTATTTGTCTGTGTGTGTATGAGCAGGATGAGTAGATTTAAGTCCATAAAAGTATGCTGAGAAATCATTCTCTGTAATAGCAGAAATATACTGGAAGCAAAGGAACTCACTTCAGCTCTGCCACCGTCTGAGTCTCTATCAAAATTTATGAGTTTATGATATGCAAGTGTTCTGGAGTATAACAAAAGAATCCTGGACGGAAAAAAAAGAAAGAGCAAACTTGGGATGTTTATGCTGTTGAGTGGAAGAGGTTCCACAGCCATTTTTGCCAAGACACTTCCAAATTTTTCAGGCATCACCACATTTTAAGAAAATGGAGCAATTGCAGCAGCTCCCCAAATCTTGAATACTCTATTACTGCCCATGGGAAAATTTCCTGAAGTGCTTATAGACATGAAGATTTAAGAGACAAAATCCCATTAACTTTCAATAAGACTTTCTTTAGGGCCTGTCACATGGGCAACTTGTGGTGAGATAAGCGCTGTATGCAGCAACAGCATGTGTGTTGTTCTGTTGTGAATTTCTGTGTACACGCTCCTATCCCATGGCGACCAGTTAAGGCACAGATGATGACTCCTTTTCCATCAAGAGTCAAAGCACATTATATTTACCTCAAACTTCATACCCTGTACACTGGCAGTTAGTGGATAGCAGTGGACAAGCTTGCTGTCCAATCTACTTCTGAAATAAATAAATAAAGCTTCTAAGTTGCACAAGATAAATCTACCTTGATACTTGTGGATCACAGTCACCCACCCTGAGCCATGAGATCCACATTGCCCCTATTTATGCCATACCTGTAACCACCCAACCCTGTTTGCACTGCTGCTAACAGGACAGGGGATCCTTCTAGGCATGAGCCTCGTTGTCTTTTCCTGAACTAGTCTCTACTTGTGGATAATAGAGGAAAGAAGGAGACACAAAAAACATGAAAGTCTGGAAAATGCAATTATGGTATTGATTCTGGGAAATGTATCCTCTAGAATGTAGATAAATTTCAGACGTATCCCAGAGAGTGACTGGAGAGGGAGGCAAGATGAGTTGGAGCATGTATCTGATATTGTTTCCCTACCAAAGCTACATGGCTACTAGTAGTTGATCTGAAGTTTTGCACCAGGTGTTCCATAGATTTGGCCTTTTGGTTATTACTGTAGTCATCATGACATCAATAAGAAATACAAATTTTTAAAGGTCTTCAAGGGTGTCTGAAGATGAAAAATGAATGGAATTTTATTTCTTAAAGGCTTCTTCAAAAATCATTCCTTAAACCTGAATTTCCTTTCCAGGATTGAAAATTCCTTTTCAAATTAAGCACCCTTGTATGTGTCAGAGACAGAGTATTATGGGTCTACCATTTTCTGCCTTTTTTTTTTTTTTTAGCCAAGGGACAAACATTCTGAGATGTCAAATATGACACGAAATTATTTTGACATATTTGAAGGTTACTGAATGAAATGACTGTCTAAAAAATAAATAGTGAGTGGAAGTAAAGGGTTCCTTTTACAGGCTCTTGCATTTGCACATTATAAAGGAACCATTCATAGTTTGTGAGCACAATAGCTGATAGTAATTGCTAACAGAAATGAGCTAACTGCAAGGACTGCTAACAGTAGGCAACTAGCCAACCTAAAAGACTGTGATCATGTCATCTAAGCAGCAAGTAAAAGACTGTGTAGCTGAAGAGTTACTGTGCTATTCTGTGACAGATAACTTGAAAAAGTGGCAGGTTAATAAAAAAAAACCCTGTAAGAGTCCAATAATAACAGATAAATACACTCCAAACAGCTGTAGCTCATATCACCTACCAAAAATTGGAGTAATTTGGTCTTGCTTGTCATTGAAACATACTCAATGGGTACTTATTACTGTGGCTAAGTCAGCAGCCTGAATTACAGTGAAAAGATTAGCTTAACAGAGCTGTTTTGTGGCTTAAAGATTTTTATATGCAACTACAACTTCATCACTAAATCTTCAAGTGCTGGAACCGTCTACAAGTATCTCAGTGCCAGGTGAGTTGCACTGCTGTAGATCTAAGAGAGGTTTTCAAGGGCCAAGCAGAGGTTTTTCAGTTCTTCTTTCATCTGACAGAGTGCCTTCTTGACTTTCTGAGGTGTGTTCATAACCTCTATGCTGCTGGTGAACGGGTCATAGTGCAGAGAAAAAGGCTTCTTGATCTTCATTGCATAGTTTCTGTGGGGGGAAGAAGACAGAGCTGCTAATTCAGAAGATGTTTCCCAAAGTGTAAAACCTGCAGGACCTGATATCTTAGTATGTAGGCATGGACTTCTTGGAGAGCAGAGGCTGCTGTGACACCTCCTCACTGTTACTCGTTAGCGTTGTCTGGTGCAGCACACTCTCCCCACGGCTGAGCTACTTGCAGCCCAAAAGATCTGCAGTGCCTGCTTTTCAGTGCGGCTGGCTCAGACCCGTCTGTGCTCTTACAGCTCTACGCTAACACAATTCAGAGTTATTACAACCACAAGCTGAGGAATGCAGGAACGCAGCATGTCTGCTGCCTTCACTTCCAAGAAATAACCTGGAGTAGCTCTTTCTGCAGAAAATTCTAAAAACCTGTTGATAGTGGGCATCTTGGACTATTTTTCTGTATCTATTAAAAGAAGAAACATGATTTCTTGCCATTTTTGACAATCTTTCCATTAAGTACATGCTGGTAGGAACCCCCTGTACTGATGTTGCTTTATGTTTTCGAATCTGACAGATTCTTGTGCCTTTGGTTATTTTGAGCTGCTTTGGCTGCACAGCTATCTTGAAAAAATGTATGAAAAAGCTTCAAGTCTGAGAATGGTGTATTCCCTATCCTTGTTAGCTCTTTTCAGGTTTGCCTGAGTCAAATGCTCTTGAAAGTCTGCTCTTTTCTGCCAGTGAGTTCTCAGCCATGTTTTTACTCATTAATGACTGACTGTGAACCTTCACATTTAAGACGAGGGGCCTGATTTGCCATTGTTATAACCACAGCAGACAGTGCTTCTGGGGAAGAGATGGGGAGAGTAGGGAAGAAGTCTGGCCCAGGTTCTCTTCCTCTAATAAATTCCTCATTTCAGCTCCTACATGTTCTCCAGTAGCTCCACAACCAGCCTCCTGCCTCCAGCCAGAACTGGTTATGTTGTTCTAACTGTTGGAGATAAAGGCCAGGATTTGAACCCTGCTTACTTTAAAAAGAATTAAATAAATAAAACCTTACTGCATAACACAAAGAAATGCAGTTAGAAACACCTCGAGCTAATTTGAAATAATGTTATTCAAGTTGCAGTCAGCTACTTTGTAGAAATTAGATTGCCTGCGAATGCTGATTCTGCATTCTTGTGCAGATATAATCAGAGGAGAAAGGCAATCTTGTTTTTAAGACCCCTGCTGATCCATGTTAATTCCTAAGTCTGCTATAAAATTTCTGTGTGGCCTTGGGTAAATCAGTTCTTCATGGCCTCCTATTTGTATGGACTAGCACACAGGCACCCCAGCTGTTGAACTGCTCTCTACTCTCACTGTTCAGTTTCAGATTTTAGTTCAGAAGTTGCTAAAATGAGGTATTGCTCAGATGAAGCATGGGACAGGGCATAGCAATATATAGTTATGGGTTTCTATGAAGCTTTTCTGAGATGAACAACCTCATGTTTACCTTTGTTGTGAAAAAGCCACTGTGCGGATGAAGTGCACAGCAAGATAGCCTCGCGTGGTTATTGCAGTAGTGGTGGATGTATTCGAGATTAGGATTCAAGCCAGTGTGCTCACCTTAATGAAAACACAAACACTTTACTTACTGAAGCTTGGCCTTGGCATCTTCCAGACTTTCTGCTATGAAATAGACAGGTTGAAAGGCTTGATCCTGGTAGGGATGAACTGCAGTCACTTCTGGATCAAAAGGCTTGTACTCCGGCTTATTGGATAGAGCATACTTCATAATGGGAACAACACAGGTTAGACGTGTTAGCAGGTGAATGAACATAGCAAGAATTAGTGCCAACACGGCTGTGAAATGCACTTTGTGGCATAGTTGAAGGTAATATCAGGTCCTGTTCTGTCATAGGTGAAAGCTGCTTTTCATAATTACCAGTTAATAAACCAAATAATAAAATTTTAAAAGAAAAAAAAAAAGAGAGAGCCGTATTTCCTGCATTAAAGTGATGTATGATTTAGTACCAAGGCCACATCCTCAGACAGAGATGGGAAAGACTATGCCAGCCCTCAAAACTGCATATCTAGAACAAAAAATAATCTCATGCTACTTTTTTTCAACTAGTATCATAGAAGATTCTCAGTCCTGTGTAGCACTATTTCAAAGTCCCCAGCCCATGTCACGAATCACACATTTCCTGCTGCAATAAAGAACAGACAGAATGCTCCTGATATTTTTTGCACAGCTCCCATGCCAGTTAAGCAGCCTAAAATCTTCCCTGAAATCCAAGATATAAATGTGCACTATACACTGTGCATGCGCGTTATGTGTTTTGGGCCCACAGACGTTCTTCTATATGTTTTTCTCAGGCTCTTCTACACTGTCCCCTCAGGCAGACAGGAGGACTCTGGAAGCCACTCACGTCCACACCGCAGTCCAAAGACACAACTATCATTTATTTACACGTAGTGGAGGTACCTTTAAACCAGCCAGCACCAGAGCTGGCCACAGCATGACTGCACACGTATTGGTGTTGGCTGTTCAGTACATGCACAGGGTCCTGGGAAAGCAGTGCAGCTCAGGCCTGAAGTGAGTTCCTGAATGTTTTTTTCTACCCCTGAAACCTAAGTGAGATAGTTTAAGGCCAGCTCAGCTCCAGTGACAGTGGAACTGCACCATAGATGTGCCTGAAACCTGGTTTGGCCTCCATTTGGTGAAGTTGGGGAATGCTATGGCGACTTCGATGAAGTGTCATTTGTACAAGGACACTTTGTACAAAAAGGAAAAATACAACTCAGTCCATACTGAGACATTTCTTTCCACCTTCAGCCTGGGCAATGGGCCCCATCCACCTAGGGACAGCCTTTTAATACTCACATATTCTTTGAGATCTTGCTGTTTGTCTTTCTCTCTCCTTCCCCAGTCTTCAGAAGCCAGCCTTCGCTATTTGATAATCCAAATACCAACTCTCATGGTACTTATAAATAACCAGTAGGTGTGCATGACACTTTACAAGACTTTCAACTCAATCTGCTAACTGGAAGAATTCAGACAGTACCTTAAGCACATTTTTGGATATTTCACTGAACTGAGCTTGAACTCTCTATCACTGGAGGCCTGCCTTAACCAGTAGGTCAATTTGCTGCAGAACTGGTGCAGAAATTAATACAGGGCTTTAGAAAAAAATTAAATATATATATATAAAATGCTAAAAGGTGGTGTTTTTCCTGTTCTTCATTTGCAGTGTGTAATTGAAGAATAAACCTTGGAGAGCACTCATACAATCTAAGATGGATGGTATACACAAACATGAGGCTGCTCTTATAATCTTAGAAGCTCTGGGGACTAATGGGAAAAGATTTCAGAAACTCAAAACCTGACAAGGGTCCCACTATGCTGTCAGTGTTGAAGCAGAACTGAAATCCCATTGATTTCAGTGGAAGTTCAGCTTAAAACCGGATGGCCTTAAAGGCCTCTACAAGTTAAGTACTTGTTGTGCTGCAAGAAAAGCATATGTAGCACTGAGAGCTGCCAGAAGTGTGGTATGAGCCATAAGATTTTACAGTATGTAGGACAGAGTCCAGCTGAGTGTTAACAGGAGAAGCATTTTGGATAATGCAGAACAGCTGACAGAATATAGTGAAATAAACAGTGCAATACTGAGAGCTGTTGGAGAGGAATTCTTACAGTTCAGAGGAGGCAAGGTTGGCCAGCAGTCAGACCCATTACAATTGTTCAGTTTAGACTTAGTATGGTTATCCTGTCCCTTCCAATACCTAGATGTTGTCACTAAAAGATTTGTTAAATAATACAGATTCAAATGCAAATCACACGCAGAGGGTGTATAGCTCTATTTCTTATCCTCTGCCTTTCCACCATGTTATGCCCCATGTTTGAGCAGAACCAGCCAACAGAAGATAACTACCTGAAGCTGAGTTCAAACTGGTCAGAGTGGGTGCTGTGGAGAAGAGGAAAACATTTTGAAGATTTCATAGTCATGATGTGATTCCCTGGGTTACAGTCACACACTCGCAGACAGTCGGTCCAGGCTGCAGTTCACAGATGTTCCCAGGCTCCTTGCTGATGCTAAGTTCTCAGATAACATTAGCTGGACATACTGCTGCTCACCCTCTCCAGCTGGTTAGATGTTATCTTCTTGTAGCCAACCACCTGGCCTTAGTAACTCATACCTTTATTGCCTCCTTAGTGTTCATCATCCTGCTGTTCCTGGCTCAGAAACCTTCAGTAACGAGGAAATCCCTTCTTTGCTCAGGTTGCTGTAGCATGTCTCCTTCCATCACATGAGCTGCAGCTAGTCTGCCTGTGCCAAATATGCTGATCAGCTAAACAATATGGAATCAAGTTTGGGGACTCCATGCAGAAGCCCTCATCTGGGCCTATACTGAGAGGACTGGCAGATAATTGTAAGGATGGACAATAGCTTTCTCCCAAGCAGTAGCAAAACTTACCTAGAGCTTTCTCAAGAGCCAGGCTAAGACTGCAAAATGAGCTTTGTAAGAAACTGAAAGCTATCATGACCCTCACTACCCTCCAGCCTTCATCTTCTCTAACAAAACTGCGTAGCCACTGCTGTATTTCTAAAAAAATTCCTTCTACAAAACAGGCACTGCACTACACATATTTCCTCTCTTCAGCTGTGAAAGAAACCGTTGGTATACATTTTCAAGTTGCTAGCAGGTGCTCAGGCATAGGACCTTAGCACTTTACTCCCACCACCACTGTCCATACTGAAGTTAGAGTCAGATGTTAATGCAGACTAGAGTGATTAAATGTAAACATTATTGTATTTTGGTTTTGTTCCAAATAAAAACCTGTGAGATAAATCAGTCAGCTGTAAAAGGAAACTTTAGCACTTCAGGCCATGGATATAATTGTGTACAAGAAGTTTGAGATGTTCAAGGTGAAGTGCACAGAAGCCACTAAGCTCTTCTCCCAAAAGCAGGGAGTGAGAAACTTGCAAAGGTCACACAGGGTTGTACAGGGAAGAAAGCATCATTGTTGGTGAACTGCTTGCCCATCTTCAGACTGCCTTTGTGTTACATGCAAGATGGGCACACTTTTGGAAGGGGGGTAATCTTTCTTCATCACCTATTAAACATAAATGCTATCACATCTGCATGTAATTTCAGTAATGTGGTGGATGAAGACTTAGGTGGACCCAGCTGTATCAAAAGTTTATCTAGCAGCATTACCCAACAACAACTGATGATAAAAGAATCTACCATTTATCAGCTCAAGAACAATTACTACTTCCGTTGTCAACCTTAGTGGTAGGGAATTAGAGATGCAGTTATACTTTTGGGTTATATAACACAGGTTTATGAACAAGCAGTTCTTGCCTACCACTTTAATCAAAAGCAGGAGAGCTCGTCAGCGTCTGGTGAAGAAAAGGGTAGAAAGCGAGGAGAGCAAGCATGAGTTTGATACACTCAACTCCAGCCACCAAATTGAACATTTCTAATGTGACTTCTACCTTCATCTGTGTCAGAATTAAACAGAAAAAGGACATAAAATCCTGCAGACAGATTCCGTGGTGCATATTACTATGAAAGCTACGTAAGTATTGGTGTCACGATTTTAGTACTATGTTTAACAAGTAAATGCATTTGAAACTATAAAGTATTCAGGCAGGCAGAGTAGAATAAATGTTGCCTTGAACTGTGTTTTGTATTGGACTTTTTTGGTTTTACCAGGTAGATAAAAGCAAGCTCTGAAAATCATATGCCACAGAGTTTACTCACAAAAGTCTCCAAATTACAAGTGTTGGGAGAAAACCAATGCTAAACGCAGCTGGAAGGTTGATGTCTGGGAGGGTTCCCTTTCTATATGTTGACTCTCAACTGTCCCTCTGTTGGGACTCCTGTTAGAAATGTCTTGAGACATGTTAACATGCAGTTTCTTCCTTCTGACAACTGACTAGGAAGCCAGCTGACCTGTATACCATTAGGAGAGTTTTGTAATATGTTTATTGTTATAACAATCCAACTATCTCCAGTTATGGGAGTCCAAGCTGTGCTAATCCTGCCATGGTTCCATATGAATGTATCAAGTAGCTGGCTGTTAGGCTGCTGTGTCTATGTGTTAAGCTTAAAATATATCTCCCACGAAAACAAATGGTTTCTGGTCTATGAAAATGCTTAAAAAGAATGCTTGTTTATTTTCCTTTGTCTCTTACTAATTCAAAAAAATCATTGATTATCTGAGCAACTCGAAGCAATTGAGACCTACTGGTAACAGGTTAGGGCTTTTTGCTTCAGGGCCCTGTGAAACTGAGGACAAATTACTATCAGTTGTTTTTGAGGGGAAATCCATAAGCTTTCTGTAAAGGTAGGTATACAGTCTCTATTTCTACAGTTAATCTGTTCAGGCAGTACAGTATCAAACCTGTGTACACATATTTTCATCTACATAAATTTAGTTTTGAAACATATTTCTGCATGTAAAATACTGAAGTATTTTCTTTTTGTCAGTGTCCATGATATTTACAATTTCTTTGCAATTTATTCTGTCCAGTCTATACATACATGAACGTCAATGGCATGGACGAAGTAGCAGAGTTCATTATAGGCATAATATTGCCCTCTAGTGCGTAATTCAGAAAGGTACATGAATTTTATGTTCAAGTCAACTGTATTACTACTGGCCAGCAGCAATAAGAAGCAAATCTAATGCTTTACAGTGTGTTTGCTTTCACTGCATTTCTTCTCTTTGGGTGAAAGACAGGTACAATCCTACAGTAGTTTTTCCCCTACTCAGTAACTTCTGGGAAGGAAGAATAAATTTCTTTGTGAAAGAAAAATGAATATTTTTAAATCATATTGGTTTATGTGAGGAAACAATATTTTGCTTTTACCAGAGATTTCAGAAAACTGGATTATAGAAATCTTTCAATCCTATACATTTGATACATACCGTAAGCTCCCCATATGATGAAAGCAGTCCTGCCCCGTAAGCTTTGATTGATCCGTTTTGCTTGCAGAGACCAAACTCCACAGTGAACCAATAAAGCTGGTAATAAGAACAACTTGTGAAAAACAGTCTCAACAGGCAGCTGATTTTTAAGCTTCTCATTTATCTTTTAATTTTCTTTCATCCTTACATTTTAATGTGGTTTTAAATTTTACAGTTGTATATTTTAAGAAAATTATTTTTTCTCTCAACACACGTAACACAAATTGTAACACATTCTTTCAAAACTTGCCATCCTTCCCATTCTAACTCCCTAGAAAAATGGGGGGGAAAAAAAAAAAGCTAATGATATGGGTAAATAAAGTTAGAAAATCCTATCCCCTTCTTTCTTTGGAAGATGGTAAAAATTGCCCTGCAACCTCTTAGACATGAGTTTCATCACAGTTAGTGGAAGCTGACAGATTTCAAACCATAGTTCCCAGAAGGACAGGCAGACCCCCACTGCAGGTTCAAGACCTTAGGAAAGGTACTTGAAAGGACAGCTTCCCTTCTCCTGTGTCTGTGTGATAGCATTCAGAAGAATTGAAGAATGACTTCTCACTTAACAGCAATGTGTCCTTTGAGATTATACCAGTTGTGTCTTTCTAATGATCCAGTAGAGAATAAAAATATGTGTCACTAGGATTCTCTTACAATCAAGTGTGATTAGGACCATACTTCCTTTACCTGCTAGACAGTAGTGGGATAAAAGCAACTCTTGACTTTGCCAACCGGTTAGCCTTCCCCTTATTATAGCATCTAAGGAAATGGGCAATGAAGGACCAATTCTGGACACAGCCTGACCCCTGAGCAGCTGGATAAATGTTGTGCAAAAGAAAAACATGGAAAACATGAGGCATTTCAAGAATATGAACATATTCTTGAAATATGTCTCTGTGTCACAACTCTTCAAGTCTCCTTTAGGGACACATAGCTCTTTGGTGCCTTGTACACAGGGCTTGACCTTGGCTTCGGTTTATGTATAAGTATTGCATTCTCAACACACTTCTCAAAGAACTGCAGGCAGTTTGTAAAATAATGTGAAACTGTATGTTATTCTGTCTATTCTGCTGCTTACTTTCTTTGTCTTTCTTTCTCCCACCCTCTTTCATGTCTTTTAATTTTGATGACTTTGTTTTAGCCTGCAAATTTACCTCTACAGAAACAGCATGCGAGGATCTTTCTTTCTGCAGAAACCTAAGATGCTTTCTCTATAGTACAGCTAATAATTCTGCATTCTAATTGTGTTTATAATCTTAATTCTTATTTCACAGTGAAAAATCTTTCTAATATCTCATCATTTTGTAGACGGTCTTTTTGTCTGGAGAATGAGACATGAAAGGAGAAGGAGAAATTATTTTTAATGTTTCCTTAGATATCCTGCATTTGTCTTTTAGTTAGTGAGGTTCTTTCAACTCTCACTGTTTTAACAGGGTACAAGGCACAGTAGTACTGCCATTCTGGGGACAACATGGACGCTGGCAATTTCCCATCTCTTGTGCATGGACCCACCTGCTTAGAGAAGTCCAGGGACTAAATGAAATAATGGCATTTCAAAGTTTGACTTGCAAATGTTATAGACCATAGCAACAAGCAAAGTTGAGATTTCTTAAATAGACCTTTAGTTAGCTTAAATATTGATGTATCATCTAAACTAGTTACCTACATTCTCTTTATAATGAATAGAGAATGACAGGGACATCCAGAGAGAAAAAAGATTGATGTTAGACATCCATGGCAGGATAGTGAACACATTACAGGTTCTTCTTTATCTCCTCTTGCTAGTGAAGGAACCTAAACAATAAGCTTGGATTAAATGTCTAACTTTTAAACAATTGAAGATTGACAATCCAGAATATGTTTAATGTTCAGAAAACTTGAATGGTACTTAAAAATTGTATTCTCACAAATCCTGACCTGCAGGAAGCCCTTTCAAAAAAGGGCCCTTATTCTACCTCCCCAAACCTGAGATGATACTATGACTATTTCAGATGTGAGACCCATCATTTTTCTAACCTTAACCCTATTTCTCGTCTAGTACTAGCCAGTCCAGGGTCAGGGAGGGGTGCTTGCTGGTGAAGATTCTGTAGGCCGCTGGCCTTCACCCAATTTCACCAAGACCTGGGTAACAATGCAGAATGGCTCTGTGGGACTCATAATTCTTTTAACCCCAGCAAAGGCATGGATCTTAATCTTACTCTAGCCTCTCTAGACCAAGAGAGGGGAAACTGCAGAGGAAACGTAAATGTGTCACTGCCTCTTCCCACATAGTCCCCTCAGATCAGGACATGGATGATGATACGAAAAATGCAGCACTGGTATCTTTTTCTCTCTGAACTCTAAAAATGCTACTAGTCTTAGCTAGTCCTGATCCAAAGGTGGACATGTGCAGATAGGTTTTAGGTGAGCCATAATCTCCTACACATAGTGCCTCATTTCCTTCACCATGAGCAGGGCTGTGGGATGTGAGGAATTACAGGAGTGGCAATCTCCTCCCACCTACCCTCTTTCCTGAATGAGCATCACCCAGCTTGGGGAAGGTAAGGCTCCTTTCCTGCCCTGAAAAAATCATCAAGACTGGGAAACGGCTGTCATTATAGGAAAAAAAAAAGGCGTGGCCTCCAGCCCACTTTTGGAACAAATCAGGATGGCAGCAAGAGGCTGCACAACTTGTTTTGGCAGATGTATACAGCCTAGTGACTCAGAACTGAACAACAGTACCTGGTCTCAAATTGCTTTTAAGAGCTCACCTATTTTGTGAGATTAATGACTACAGGGCGAATCAAATTCTGACAGTTCCCTGCATCTTGTGTAGGAGAGAATGCAGAAATCAGATTGGGTATCCTATCTATTAGGTGGATCTGGAGAGTGAGTTGGCTGATATTGTAGTAACTCAGCTTCAGCAGTATATTCTTATAGAAGCAAAAAATTTAAGTGTAAGCATTCCCTTAGGAGTAATCACATCCTTCTGTGCTCCGCCACAGGGGCTCCAGCCCCTGCTCCAGCACCTCCCTAACCTGTGCATGAGGAGAAACAATACTCCTGATTCTCCCATTTTTGTAGCTAATCTGAGACACTGGAGAAGATCCTTCCCTGCACAGTAAGGGATAAGCTGTGAATCGTTTGAGTTTAGCCTCTGATATTAAACTGCCATCTGTACTTACTGTGGCCAGTTTCTCAATCTCCGCTTCAGATGATCCAAGAGAAGCCAGTCCAATATCCTAAAGCAAGTAAGCAAGCAGGCAGTGTTACACTAGTGCGATTATTCAGCCCAAGGGAGAGAAAAAGGGGAAGGGGGAGGACCACATCATTTCTAGCATGAATAGCATGAACTATTCATTGTTTTTGTCACCCAAAATGACCTTCCATGGCTTCCAGGATGCCTACCTCTCCCTGGCCCCCAGCTACATACCACTGGGAGCAACATTAGATGAGTGTTTAATCCTCAGTGTTCTCTGCGTAAAGTTAACCATATCTTGGCTTAATGCTGGACTATCCCTGGCAGGCATTTATGGGAAGACATGAGAAGAAAGGACAGCAAGGTGGGTTTTATCATGGCGATTACCTTTCTGTGTTTCATTCTCTTTCTGACAGCCCTTACGAGTGGGTCAGATCCATGCAGGGAGGATTCTGCTTACTCCAGTCTGCACTCCCTGTTAATTGTAATCCTCACAATAAGAATCTGTAGATGTCTTGTCTTAAACTACCCCGGGAGCCATATCAGGCAGTAAACAATCAAAATTAGGGTATTTTCACAATTCATCATCTCATATTGAATGGAACAATAAAGAATTTTTATGGGGTGAATTTCAGCTGTGAAAATACTTTGTGGGGGAAAAAAGTGAAATGTGAAATTCATATAATGTGATCCCATGTTGTATAATCTGTATTACAGATGGAAAAAGAGGAAAGCTGAAAGTTTTGAAATTGCTATAATCTCTTCTTTCTAATGTGTGTTCAGTCCTGGTACTGAACTGAAGAGATTTCTTCCAGAATAAATTATAGATCACTAGGATATTTTAGGTACTATTCATCTGAATCCGATAACAAACAACATTTATGTCCAAAATAGAAACTGGCATGTATCCTAGTCAATACAACTGGAAACCACATTATACGAGGTGAACTGGCTTTTTTTTTTAAGATATTCTGACAGGGACCTATATCGTGTAACCTCTCTGCTCTTATTGTCAGTTTCCACACTGGCCACAGATTGATAAGCCTAGAATGTGAGCTATCTACCTCCCTTTGCTATGGTTTTGAGGCACATTCATAGTTCTGAAGTCTTTAATTATATGAGGTCAGTGAGTTCACTTGGGTCTGACACAGACTGCTCATACCAAATAGCCCCTTCTTGTACAAAGAAGCCCTGTTTCCTTTTTGGAGCCTCCTGACTAGTATGAGCAATGCTGTGAGAATCTGGTGAGTTGTAAAGGGAAAAACAACTTGAATGAATGACATGGTGATGGACACAATTAAAGTATCATGTGAGATAAAAATGTACATCCAGAGACAGAACCACCCTGGGGGCTCGATGGCTGTTGCTTGTTAGGTTCATGTGGTGTATGACAGGAAGCCAGAGGAACAGCATAGTCAGTACAGCTCAAACATACAGCACCGCAGAGGCTCCAGTGGCATCTTTCTGCAAACTGACACGTCCCTCCCACAGAGAAGTCCCACAAGCACTGCCTTCCATTTACACGATGTCCATAGGGAGCAGTGCTACCACTCCATTGGAGTAAATGTCTCCCAGAGTGCTGCTAGCCCACCACTTGAGACTGTGATTCAAGTCTAAATTAGTGTTTCAGGCGTGGTGAGCTGCTTGCCTCTGAGGCACATCTGGACTGGTAGTCGGAGCAGTTGGTTAAACAGCCAGCTTCTTACCTGTGAGAACTGGGCAAACTCCTTGTCAGCTAGCATGGGAACATGACCCAGTAACTCATGGCAGCAGTCTCTGTAAAATAAGTGACCTTTATATTTAATAAAGGTTTATTTTCCTATCTGACATGAACTTCGTATGTGGGACTTCAGCTAATAGATCCCCAGAGGGAGCTGGTGTGAGGGCTGCTCCACAGTAGCTGCATCCATACCTGGCCTGGCTCTGCAGGGAGCATGTCAAAACGTTCTCTTCCACCATGAGGATCTAGCTACTCCCTGTGATCTTGGTTACTGTCTCACTTGGGATGGCACAGGCACTAGTCTCCTATGTCACAACATCTTTGAAAGGTCCCTGTTTTGTCCCAGCATACAACAAAAGTGTCTGTGTGAACTTGTAATTTCTCATGAAATGTAATTGCTGTTGTCTGGCCAGCACTTACTGGGAGAGTTTCACAGCAGGGAATCAAACCCCAGCAGATGGTAACTGAAGGCAGGATGAAAAGATTAAACCAGATATTCTCCAGTCTCTTCCTTCCCCAGACAACTTTGCAAGAGAGACAGAGATCCACACCCTCTCATGCATGACTTCCCCTTCTAACTCTCCAGCTACCAGTTTCTCAGATTGTTTCATTCTGTGGACTACTGGATAGACCTCCAGAGTAATTCCCAAAAGAATCATCCCCAGCACATTCTGAAGAATGAGATTGTGCCAGGGCATCAAACTTACGGTTCTGGGGAATGCATAGGAGAAGAGAAGTGCCTTATATACTGTGTGCTCTGGAAGACACGGAATGCCAGGCTGGCAAGGAAGTCACGAGCAGACAGCAGCCCTGCAGCTGGTCTCAGCTGGAAACCTGTTCTCTCTGCAAAGGGAAATAAGACTGAATTTAGGCATTAGTAAGGTTAACTACATGGCACAGTGACTTCAGGTAAACAGTTTCAGAGGACTTTCATGCTCTGTTGTAGTAGCTCTCTCCTCCTAAGCAGAGTAGGAACATCCTGGCTCATCATTATCATTATCATTATCACTATCACCATGCCCCTGTGCTGCTATGGGTCCAATTACTGTAACATCAAATCACCTAGCCATCCATCCTATACTTATCCATACTGCCTGCCCAAGCTTACATTTTTAGCACATTTACGCACACTCATCTACTATGACACACATATCGCTGATGTGTCTGAGGTCACATACAACCTTATGATCATGCATGGGACAGAACCTGTGTTTTCAATCTTGTCTAGTCTTTTGTATAAAAAAAATGAGAGTTAGATAAAATAATCCCTACCCTTATCTGACAGCACCTGGCTCTTCCCTGATGCTAGCCCCCTCCTGCAGAGAAGCCTCCTTCTTATTCCTTACATTGAAACCCCTGATACCTTGCACTGTTGAAGATGGAATAGGGTGGACCATGAGTCTGCTCCAGTCTGTGCAGTTCTGTTCCACAATGGGCCTAGTTCAACATATCTCAGTGGCAGATTTGGAGCATACTATTCAACTTCATTTCCCTTTATTGGTGCATGCCTGTCCTGGGTTCAGCTACAGCAGTCATTTTTTCTCCTTCTTAGTAGCTGGTGCAGTGCTGTGGTTTTGACTTTCAGTCTGGGAACAACGCTGATAACACCGATGGTTTTAGTTGTTGCTCAGTAATGTTTACTCTGACCAAGGACTTTCTCAGTCTCATGCTCTACCAGAGAGGAGGGGAAGCCAGGAGGAAGCAGAGGCAGGACACCTGACCCAAACTGGCCAAAGGGGTATTCCATACCACGGCACGTCATGCCCAGTATAGAAACTGGGGAGAGTTACCTGGAAGGCCCAGATCTCTGCTCGGGTCGGGCTGGGTATCGGTCGGCGGGTGGTGAGCGGTTGTGTCCTCTCCCCTTGTTATTCCTCTTATCATTATTATTGGTAGCAGTAGTGGTTTGTATTACACCTTAGTTACTGGAGAGCTGTTATCTCAACCCGTGGGAGTTACATTCCTCCAATTCTCCTCCCCATCCCTCCGGGAGTGGGGGGAGGAAGGAAGGCGGGGGGGGGGGAGTGAGCGAGCGGCTGCGTGGTTCCAAGTTGCCGGCTGGGCTTGAACCACGGCAATGCCCCAAATGTATAAGCTAGCTCAGCACTGGCAAAACTTGCTATCAATTTTTATCCCATTAGAATGGGAACACACAGGAGAAAGAGCAAACAGGTCCTTGTCAGAGATAAGAGTGCTGGAGTCTGGCCCTTAACCATTTAACATCAGAGTTCCTATCAGCACTTTCACCTATTTTTCACCTCTGGGGTTTTTTTCACCATTATGTTTGCTTAGAACTAACTACACAGCCTCCCAGTCATGTGATGCCATGTGTTTTGCTTTGCATGTGTCCATAGAACAGGACCAAAGAATGCAATAATTTCAAACCATGATTTCAGCTACCAGTGTTACTCCAGGACACCCTGCATTGCTTTGAGAGGTCTTTTAGAGATGACTATCAAAATAACCAGCCCTATGATCAGCACAATACACAATCTACATTTCCATGGGAAACACGTTGGTGGTCTGCAAAGCTAAGAAAATTGAAAATCACTGCTTTAAAAGAGAGCCAATGATAATCTTTTTGAAGTCCTATATTCAAAATCTGTGTTGCATTCTCAGTTCCCATAAATGACATTTCGTCTTCTTTAAAGCATAAAACTACATTGAAAAAAAAATCAGAAATGGCTTTATTCTCCCTTCTCTATCCATATTCTATTGTATTATGAAGCCTGGAACCTAATTTATTTTATGTAAACAAACAAAAAAATCCCACCCAGAAACCAAGCCATTTACAAGATTTGGGTTGGTTTGGTTTTTAATGTTTCTTCCAGCATTTCTTGTCTTGCTCTGTCTGGCTATTAGCACTTCTCTCATTTAAAAAAAAAGAAAGAGAAGAAAAGGAGGGGGAGGGGAAGGCTTCACTGGAAGAATTAGAAGTGGCAAAACATCTGAAGAGATGCAGGACAAAGAGCGGACAGCAAGGAATGCTTCTGCCTGACAATGTGAGGCATAGGTAGTTAGCATTTGCCATGGTTATCTTCTATTGTGCCACTGAATTCAAAGGTAATGCATACAGAACTGCCTCAAAGCTGAACAACAACAACAAAACCCATGGAGATTATGTCTTCGTCTTTTTTATATGCTGAGCAAAGGCATCAGAGTTAAACAGGGAATCAGAAGTGGTTATAAGGCAGCTTACTATTCTCCCCTACCCCGAATTAAGAAAGCAGGGTGTTTGAGGGAATAGACAGACCAACAACTATGCCTCCTTTGGCACTGGTCAGGACCTGGCACAAGAAGGATACTCCCTTGCTGCTGATGCCGTACTAAACCAATCCAGAGGAATGTGAAAATCTTACAATCTGGTCATCTTTGGGCTAAATACTGAGTCTGAGTGAAGTGAAAACTGCACCAGCTGAAAAACATATCAGACGAGAACTAAGCCCTAAGTAACTCAGTTTTGGAAGGACTATGAAAGAGTCTAGGAAAATTTATGTTGCTTTAGCATCCATGTTGGAGGAGCAGGAGGGAAAATGAAAATTACAGCTTATGTTCCCTGAAGTGCCCTTTTAAATATAGGCCAGTGAATCAGACAGTCTGCTGATGGAACAGGCTTGGCCAGTTGCCTTGGAAAGCCATAGGAAAAAGTTATCTGCTGGAGGTAATATCTGCAAAATCTGAACTTCTATTTCATTACTGCACAATAAAACCAGCAATCAGTAGAGAATTGGGGGTGTGGCTGATTGGACTTACTGCCTAAAGATCTATGAAATAAAAATGAGTTGAAGAAAAGGTCTTGAGCAGTTGACCTAAAGTGATCTATAAGCCTTAATTCTTGGCCTAAAAAACTCATGTATACAGGCCTGTGCATTATAGTGTCAGCTTGCTTGAGTTCACTGGCTGTAATTTCTTCCAGCTGCAGAGGACAATGAGTGTCTAAATCCAAACATCTTTCCTAGAAAGAAAGTTGTGCTTAGGTTCATCTAGTTAACTCTTTAGAAAAACATTTGCCAGGTTGAACAATCACATGGTAAACCATTGTCCTGGGTTCAGCTACAGCAGTCATTTTTTCTTCTTCTTAGTAGCTGGTGCAGTGCTGTGTTTTTGACTTTCAGTCTGGGAACAACGCTGATAACACCGATGTTTTTAGTTGTTGCTCAGTAATGTTTACTCTGACCAAGGACTTTCTCAGTCTCAGCCTCTACCAGAGAGGAGGGGAAGCCAGGAGGAAGCAGAGGCAGGACACCTGACCCAAACTGGCCAAAGGGGTATTCCATACCACAGCACGTCATGCCCAGTATAGAAACTGGGGAGAGTTACCTGGAAGGCCCAGATCGCTGCTCGGGTCGGGCTGGGTATCGGTCGGCGGGTGGTGAGCGTTTGCATCCTCTTCCCTTGTTATTCCTCTTATCATTAGTATTGGTAGCAGTAGTGGTTTGTATTACACCTTAGTTACTGGAGTTCTGGTATCTCAACCCGTGGGAGTTACATTCCTCCGATTCTCCTCCCCATCCCTCCGGGAGCGGGGGAAGGAAGGAAGAGGCGGGGGAGTGAGCAAGCGGCTGCATGGTTCCAAGTTGTCCGCTGGGCTTGAACCACGACAACCATTTCAACCTCCTTTAAGTAATTATGAAGTACTTATGATGCAAAGTTCATTTCTGTTCACACCAGCTTCACTAGCAGGTCATGAAACACTAGACCAATCTTGTAGTTCAACCTGCATTGACTTCAAAAGGAGTAATTTGTTTGAGTTTACAGGTACTGCTGAGTAAAACAGAAGATGGAAGTTTATCTGGCTATGAGGGCTGGTTACAACATGATCACTTTCTTTCCAGGATATCCCCCCTCTCTCTTTCTGCAGTTTGTTATATTCAAAGCTGAGCCAGGGGGAGGTTTTTCAAAGCTGCAGCAGAGGACGTTCACCCTGGACATTGGGAAGCATTTCTTTACCACGAAGGTGGTAGAGGTGGTCGATGCTGCAAGCCTGTTAGTGTTTGAGAGGCATTTGGAACATGCTTTAACTTTTAGTCGGCCCTGAACTGGTCAGGCAGTTGGATTAGATGATCATTGCACATCCATTCCAATTGAATTATTCTATTCTGTTCTGTTCTATTCTATATAAAGTCTTATCATCATATATGCTAAAGAATGGTCCAGTTCTTAGAGACAGTATTTAGCAAAGATACATGCTGGGATTTACATCCTAAATGGGAGAGTGGGGCAGTTCAGGTCTCACTCAGAGCTACCTGGTGACTGGAGGAACTGCACTATGCATCTCCACACAAGCTGTAGTTGAAATACATCCACTGTATACCAAGGAATTTTGGGTCACACATCACAGTCTATAGTTTGGTTAAGGTTTGGTTGGTTGAATGCTGCAGTACACTGATTGCAGTCCTCAACTGTAACGCAGGAAAGAGCCTAAGCACACAGTTGATTGATGAGTTGTAAGGAGAAAAAATTCTTGCCTTGCTGACACTGGTGGTAAAAGCCACCCAAATTAGTAATAAATCACTAGTTATAACTCATTATAAATCATACCCCTCACCCAGTAGCTGCTTGGCATGAAGCTGTCTTTAACACAGATTTTACAGACTTTGCGGATACTTATGACTCAGACTGAGTTTGTTACAATGTGACCTTGCGATAATGTCAATATTCCTGCTATTCTGCTAGTCTGTTTCTGCATAGTGAAATAAACTTATTAGAAGGAATCATTGAAGATAAGGTATTAGTTCAAAGCCTCATATAATGGAACTAAAACAGCTTTAGCAGCCCAGTTACTATAGGAGGTAAGTAAAATGGATAGCTGAATAGAAAGGAAAATACATAATGCATACATAGAATTCCTACAGCCAGATGTGTTGGTACTCATGGGAGATCCTTTTCACATGCCAACCCTCTGGTCCCTTATACTAAAGATGCAATAAATACTTTGTCATTGAACAGCTTAATCTTCCATAAAAAACGGCAGTGTCTTAGAAAACTTCAGCAACAGAAAGCTTATTCAAGCTTACTAGCATCATCTACTGATACATGGAGCAGGTCACTTGATTTCCTGAATATTGTTTCTAAATTAAATTTACTTAAAATTAAGCCATACTTTTTATTATGTATTTCATCATAGTGATCAGCTATCTTCCTTTTTCTGGCATATCTCATTCTTCCTGAGCAGGAAGGAGACTTTAAAAGACTGCCCTTCTTTAGTCATTCTTGATAATGGTAGGAAATTGGCTGGTTGAGAGTTTAGTGTGGCAAATAGGACTACAGAGACAGAAAGAAGCAGTGTTGTTTCAAGGTAGCTGTTGACTTTACTCCTGTAAATAATTTCTTCCAGCAAATATTGCCATCCTGTCTCATGCATCAGAAAAAATAAGGGACTTGAGAGGTATGTACCTGTATTTGTGTTTGGGTCTTATGAGCAGTGTAGTTATAGAAGCATAAAATATAGCCAAACCCATAGAAAACCTGTGTATGGAAATCACGCTGAGCAGGGTGAAGTGTGACTGTACTGCTGCTAGTATTGGAATTAGCTGGGTAGTGCTACCATGACTGCAGCCACACTCAGAACAACACAAGCTTACCTACAGCTTCGTACCTAGGTATGCCTGGTATTTGTGCCCTGTGCTACAGCTCTTCTTGCTTGAAGGAACTCTACATCTAATCAGCTCTGCTCAGCAGCTTGGGTCCTACGAGATGGCTTATATGTCTATGTGGTGCACAAACATATCCAGGAAACACTAGAATAAACCATGGTTCATCATGACTGACCTTTTAAAAATCTGGAGATATTCTGAAGTTGAGGTATGTTATTCTCTTGGTAGCCACAGTATTTCTCCAGCTGCTGGAAAATGTCCAGGTACTGTGTACAGGCATGAGTAGGGTAAAGGCTGCTCAGCTTCCTGTAGACTTCTCTCCTGTAAAACAAAATCCATACAGCATGACCCACCTCCATAAAGCAGTACTTATCTTCTCTATCTACAGAGAGAAATAAACCACCAGCACGAACAACAATCTAAAAATCTGAACTAAGGACATTGGCTCCCAAGATCTTGGAAGCTGATGCCTGGGTGGATGTAGCAAAGTGTAAGGGTGTTGTGGTTTAAGCCCAGCCGGTAACTCAGAACCATGCAGCCACTCACTGGCTCCCCTCCCCACTTCGTCCCCCTGCTCCTGGAGGGAAGGTTAAGAGAATCAAAAGAATGTAACTCCCACGAGTTGAGACAAGAGCAGTCCAGTAACTAAGGTACCATACAAACCCCACTACTGCTACCACCAATAATACTAATGATAAGGGAAATAACAAAGGGAGAGAATACAACTGCTCACCACCTGCTGACCAATACCCAGCCCAATCTGAGCAGTGATCTGGGCCTTCCAGGTAACTCCCCCCAGTTTATATACTGGGCATGATGTGCCGTGGTATGGAATAGCCCTTTGGCCAGTTTGGGTCAGGTGTCCTGCCTCTGCTTCCTCCTGGCTTCCCCTCCTCCCTGGCAGAGCATGAGACTGAGAAAGTCCTTGGTCAGAGTAAACATTACTGAGCAACAACTAAAACCATCGGTGTTATCAGCGTTGTTCCCAGGCTGAAAGTCAAAAACACAGCACTGCACCAGCTGAACCCAGGACAAAGGGGTTTTAGTTACGCTTTTCCTTCAGAAGGTGGGTTCCGTTTAGCAAATCTCTTCTATCCCTTCCTACACCCTCCTTTAACAGGAGGATCCTGTAATATGACTCTAATCCTGATTCAGAAATGTTTCTTTCTTAGGTATAAACCAGTTGGAGGTACCAGGGAAATCCCAGAGAGGAAGTTGAAGCTGTGGCCCTCTCCATGTTGTGCAGTTTAGGGATGGAATGAGTCAAGTGTTCCCTCCCTTTCTGTGATTGGGTACAAGATGAAATGATGGTCTCACCATCTCCATGCTGAAGCCTAGCCTATATTTGATTCTTACAAGCCTCCTCCTAAAAAAACGCATTTTCTGATACTGAGGGGTGGTATCTGGACAGGCAAAGAGGTTCATACTTTTGCTGTTCAAAATGCCTGGCATGGGCTATGTATTTGAAAGACTTGCCAATTTCCTGAAGCATTTAGCCCATTATACAAAAAGACACCAGCTGAAGGAAAATATATATAACCAGATTTTGGCACAGGCTTCAAGCTTCTCCCAAACTTGATGGTGCTTGGATTTAGAGCTGTGGTTTGGAATATATTTAGCTGTTGCAAAAATAAACAAGTAGTAATAGGATGGCAAAGAACCTTATAGAAATGGTTATTTTTGTTCAGACATGGCCCTAGGGTGTTAACAATTTTATAAACATTGTTTTATGAAAATTGAGATCATTCTTGGAAATGCTGGGTACGGAAAGTGACCTTTTGTTGTTTTTGTATTGTATTTTTTTTTTGTGATGCTATTGTTGCTATGGAGGTGATAGCCAACCTCTGGTAATGGCTTTCTTCATTTGTATGGATGTCTTACACAGTGTGGGAGTAATGAACCAGAATGGGGGGGGGGAGTAAAACCTTAGGAGGAAAAAAAAAAATAAAAGAACAGAGGAAAACAGTGGCTGCTGTCACTATTGCAAAAGCCACAGGAGACTGGGCCATTTCCATAGAAGAATTAGGAAAAAATGAGGAGGACTAGAGTTCAAGTGCTGCCCTGGCTTATTTCCCCATAGAATACTACTGACTTCAGTGGGATTGCATAGGATTTGAACCAGTACACAGTTCATCGCCAGACTGGAGTCTAGAGACTTGTTTAAACTTCTGCACATATGGTCTCTTTTATCAAAGTACCTACTGCGTGTCCAAACATTAACTACCACAGAAACATGGGCATTCTTGGAGACTAGTGATGAATTATCCAAAGCTAAGTGTCCGTCCTCTCTAAGTACCTCTAAGACAATCATTTAAGTTCCCTCCAAAGTCAATAGAGTAGCAGATATTTTCAGACAACAATTTAGCTTGCTCTAATGTTGTGTCTCAAACAGATGTAATGCCAACACCATATGGAGGTGCTATCCCTCGAAGGACCATTAAGCTGCTAATTGATGGTACTTCAGTCCAGAGATGGAAAGAGAAACTACTGAAAGCGTGGTCTATTAAATACTCTAGAAAGGAGCCTCAGAACAAAAGATAGAGCAGCCACTTGAAAGACTTCACTGGCAATGACCTTATTTTACCTAAATATTATTTAAGAAAAAAGCAGCACTATTCAGCTTTTTTATGAAGATGTGACATGTGCATTTCCACAATTTTGTCCTGGATTTTCCCTTTTCTTACATAGCTTTTACCCGTAAGGTATCTTAGTTTCAGGGCCTTCCAGGAAGCCTGCTTGAAAACAGAAACTCTGATCATCTCTACTCTCTGTTTTCTGAAAGTCATATTTCTTCACTTGATTAGTTTTCATTTTTATAACCATGTTGCTACAAACTGAAGGCATCCAACAACTCTTCAGAGTGAGCACCAAGGGAATTTAATCTGTGCTACAAATTTCCCGTTCAATTGCGCAGCGCTCAATTAAGTTGTGCTGTAATGCGACTGACCTCAGGGCACAGCCCCAGGGGTCTGTGATGACCGTTGGTGGGGTCTAATTTTGGAAACAGCTTTACATAACAACACAACCTGGGTTTGTGGGACTCGTTGTTTGGGGAAATGGGCAGATATTCCTTTAAAGGTCTACTCCGTTACCACGGTGGGATTAATTCTAGGTGGAGAATGGCTGGAATGACGAAGGTTGGCAACAAAAGAGAAAAACAGGAAAGAACACAAAATTAAATTTTCTTAAATATGACATTCCCACACACCATCCCATGCCAAGATTGTTGGCTGGTGGTAGCAATCATGAGAATGACACCGACCATCAATCTCTGACAATTGAAAGATGCTATAAAAACCTATTTGAGCTTAATAAAAATGTGACCGCCTGGCTGAGTTGGATGCAAGGTTTCTACGTGACTGTGGGCAACACCACTCAAGCTTTCTATGGCACAGCAGATTTTACTTAAAATAAAATGATCACTGAAAGAGATGGCATGGCCCCATGGTTGAGGTTCTGGCATGTGACATCTAGTGTATGGATTTAATTCCTGTCATTGACACAAACTTTATATATAATTTGGGGCAAATCACTTAAGCTCCAGCTTTTTCAGTTCCACAGTTACAAAATGTGGTTATCATTCTTCCTTTCTCCCACCTTTAGGCTGTCTTTAAATTTCAATTGTAAACTTTTCTGAACAAAGATTCTCCCTTATTATGTGCACATGTGACACAATCCTCAGACCTCTGCTCTTGGTTGGGTCATTTGGACATATTTATCTTTGTATTATCATACAAATGTGTAATTATTGCTGCTTACTGAGATTTGTTAAAGTTAGTGGGAGAAAGTGAAAACAGAGGTATATAAAATAAGCAGTCTCTTTTCTTTCAGATCTGCCACGTATTTCACATAATGTCTACAAACATACTTTGAATTTAACAGATTTTGTTTGGGTTTTTTGCTTTGGGTTTTTTTTTGGATGCCAAACCTTCAAGAGAAACAAGTCCCAGTGCAGAAATGCTGCACCCATGTGAAAGTAACTTGCCATCATTTCATATGACATCAAAGGCCTTTTTACGGTGTAAATAAGGAAACTCCAAATTTTCCTTTAACTTCCATTTGAGAGAATGACACCTATTCATGTTAACAGCGATGAATACAAGCAAAGCAGGTCTGTCCTATGAACATTGGATTAGCCACATCCTATCAGTGAACTTCCATCCTGCAAGTGGGCATTTTCTCCTTGTAACAGATTTGGAAAGGTGATATTTATGTCACCACCGTAGTTATGGTTAATTAGAGAACAGTTAGTAGAATTTGTTGGAACTAGATGATCTTAAGGTCCTTTCCAACCCTAACTGTTCTATTATTCTATGATTCTAAGTTATAACATAGGCTCCATATTTTTCTGGCTTCTGATATCTTGATAGAATTGGCAGGCACGGAGATAGTCAGAAAAATTTTGGTCTAGAAAGTGGATAGTTACCACCAGCTCTGACAATGGCTTTCTGCAAAACAAATGACCATAAGGTGACACTTAACCAAGGAGCAAAATCTGAGGTAGATAAATATGGTTTTAAAGTGTTTTAGCTGTCTCATATTGACAGTCTTTCCTGGTACTGCAGTGGAATGGCCCAGGAGTCAGAGTATAAGCAGCAAACTCACCAAGTTGCAGTCTCCTGTGCTGTGTATTCAATGTGAGGCAAAGGGTCTCCTCTGTAATGAAGAGAGGAAATAATGCATGTGTCTAAAGCAGATTACAAGTTTGGTTTCTAAGTATTATGTTCTTTCCATGAATATTTACCAGAATGAAAACAGACACAGCAAAATAGTACATAAGTAACAACATCTTAGTCTCGGTAGTCTCTAATGTGTGCATTTTCTGCTCTTTTCCAGTGTGGCGATGAAACAGAGGGATACAATAAGAAAGGAAATCATGTTCTGCTTTACAGAAGAAAAAAGAAGCCTTCAGGCTTACCCTTACCTCTGCTGAAGGCAATCTAGCAACCAAAATACAGTATCCATCCCCGAGGGATGTGATCAGCACAGTAGCATTGCAGAGAAGCATTCATAAACTCAGCAGCAGAGCTGCCCAGGCATACACTGCATGGTTATCACTAACTTCTCTGATCAGCAGTCTTCTCTCCTCTTCCTCACTGTTGCTCCTTCAGTGTGTGCTTTTGTCTTGTTTTGTGCTTCACCAGCTGTGAAACATGGTGGCGGTGAAGAAACTGTACTCAAACAGAAGCCTCTAAACACTTGGGAGATTTCACCAGTTCTTGGACACCATGAAGATGATAATCCACAGCCAGTTCTACCTGTGCATCTGATTGACTCTGTCACACAGCAGCATGATTCTGGTGAAGTTTTATACATAAAGACAGAAACATTTTCAACCAGCCACATGAGTCCTGAGAGGTTTTTAGGTACATGGCTAGAGGCATTTTGTCAAATAAATAACAAAAATATTAAATTGCTTTTCTTTGTCAAAAATATATTCCTAAATGTTATTCCTTATAGTTCCTTGAAAAACATCAACCTCAGCTCAGTGCAAGTCCTAAAAGGAAGTCCAAAATCAAAATGAAGGAGTCACATTGAGAAATCACCTCTGCTAAGACAAAATACAGCACTGAAGGAGATGTGTATGCAGCTGTAAGATTTTAATCTTAAGGTATATTTGCTGTGTTATGAGAAACGTCTGTTTCATATGGAGTGAAAGATTCTGTGGCTGAATTCTTTTTTCTAAGAGATAACCCCATTGATACAGGGGAAGTTCAGGTTAGATATAAGGAAGAAGTTCTTTACTGTGAGGGTGGTGAGGCACTGGAACAGGTTGCCCAAAGAAGTGGTAAATGCCCCATCCCTGGCACTGTTCAAGGCCATGTTGGACAGAGTCTTTGGCAACATGTTCTAGGGTAAGGCTTCCCTACCCATAGCAGGGGGGGTGGAATCAGGTGATCTTAAGGTCCTTTCCAACCCAAACCATTCTGTGATTCTATGATACACTGACAAAAGATAAAGTCTCTGGTATTTCTCATACTCAAAGAAGCACATGTGGACCGCTGAAGCTTTGTATTACTTTGGACCTACAGCAGCTTTGTACTTACGATCTGTAATTAAAGGCAAGGTCAGCAAAGAATGCCCTCCTTTTCTTATACTCCAGGTCGGCGTATCCCTGAGTTAGAACACAATTTTTAAGAAGTTTTACATTAAGAGAGATTTATGGGCATAAATGCTAACAAAAGCATTCAGAAAACTTAGGCCTCAAATAGGTTGTTTTCTCTGACACAATGAATCTTGAGCCTTATGAACAGAGTAAACCAAAGTCTGCAATCAGTTACATTTGTGACATTTGATGAAAATTTGGACCCTGTGACCAAACCTTCAGGGGAAGGTTTTGGAGTTGTTCATAAACATTATAGCACAGACCAATAAACTTGCAGGCAAATGTAAATGCGAATCACAGTTAAAATTAATTGAAATAGGGGTGTCACTTCTGTTGGCAGAAGACCTGAATCTCTGAATCATTTCTTTCCTGCGCTAAGCACAAAGGTTGCAATATAGGGCTGTCATGGACATAATGGTACCAAGTCTAGTACCACCTTGACAGAAAAAGTACACTGCACCTGCACAATACCCTGCACTTTGGGTGAAGAAGGGGTTCTCACCGGCTAGGAATCATTAGAGCTGCCACTGAATCTGTAGAAAGAACAGGCTTTCAGCTCAAGTCCCCCTCACCCATTTATTACCCTGTAATGATTAAGACAGATTCAGTGGTATCTGTTTAAAGGGGCAGTTCACTTATTAAATACTGGAATTTTCTTTTTGCCCCATTGGCTTTTACTAGAAGTTGAGCTTCAAGCAGGCTTCTCCAGCTGTTGAATACTTGAATTTTACATCATTCATAATAGGAATAAAATCTGAAATCTGGCACTGTGTTACTAATATAACTCAGAAAGCAGTGCTGATCAGCATCACTGTACAAATATTTATTATTCTAAAATATTCAGAATTTACTGGAACCACTTTGCATACTACAAGCCAAATTTGTCCCTTAGGTTTATTCACATAAATTTCAGTGTAGCAATAATACCAGTAATACTTCAGTTAATGAGTATTCTGTGCGTGAATCTGAGGAAAGAACTGGATGCTGAGAGCATGTTTATTTTTGTCATGTGTTGTGTTCATTCAAATGCCACCCTTGCTTGTCAGTAGCTGTAACAAGTCCATGCAAAGCACACAGAAAAGACATTGGTCCAGGCTAGCACTGGTGCTGTCACTTATCAGCTTTGTCCCTGCTGTTCCCAGGGCTCTGTACCCATGCTCTAAGCAGCAGGAGCCTCCCTGGGGGACCACTACAGCCAGTGCCAGTGTGTTCCAGATAATGGTGTTACAGCGTCATCAGTTTATTTTCTGGCCATTAGAGAGACAGTAAAGAACAAAGTAAAGCTGTTGAGATGGACTGCCCAAACTGCCTGATTGGTAGTAAATGTATATGCAAAATCTTTGCTGAACTACTTGTACATCAGCTTTGTACTTTCCTCCAACTTGTCCTTTTCACAGCCATGCTCGACAGCACCATAAATGACCCCATGTTGTGATTCCTTCTGCCACAGACAAATGATTTTCAGCACCTGAGCTAATTTGTTTCAAGCTAGTTTAGGCATTTCTACATTGCACTGCAGTGTAGATTTATCCCCACTCAATACTTTGGTAATTCTGCACCCCTGGTGCTTTCTCCTGTCCTCTTTAGTGCTCACACCTCCTGTTTGGCGAACTAGGAGGGGAACTTAGCCCAATTCAAAACATTCCCAGTGTGCATTCATTTATCTCATGAGAAACAGCTTCAGAGCTAGCTCAGAAAAATGACCAATACTTCAATTGTTTCTGTAAGAATGATATAAGGAAAAATGAAAGATGTCCTGGTCAAGGAGGATGCGAAGCTCTCCTATGGCATTATAGCTTAAGTAAGCAATTCTCAATAATAGAAGATAGATAGATTTGGAAAGTTCTGTCGTAGCACACAGAACTGTACACAGCTAACATTAACATTGTGTAAGTGATAAAAGGGTCTAAATAGAATTCAGACATTTCAAGAAGGGAATGACAATCTTGTAGAATCTATTGACACCCATCTAAATGTTTCTTGCATTTTTCGGTGTAAAGTTTATTCCTTCCCATGCATCACTTCTATATGATGATTGTCAGAACACTTCACAACAGTTTCATTACCTACCTTGTCAATCAACAAATGGCCCTTTGGAGTCCCTTTTTTATCTGCACCTAACTCTTATCTCATCTGTACTAAAGCTGGGAAATTTTGATAAGAAATGAGTGTTGGTTCCAGTACTTTTGCTTTACTCTTATCATCACTAGAGCAGGACTGTACAGTGCATTTTTCCTTTTCCTTCTCGTAGGATTTCTGCTTATGGCAAGGCTGAGAGTAAACACACAAAATTGTTATGAGTAAAGCCCTTTTTGCAGCCCATTCATAACCAAGCCCTACTTCCTGAATCCAAGGAATGCCCATCACAAGCATTCTAACAATATCTTGCTGAGTAGTAACAATAAACACTGCTAAAATCCTGGCTCCAAACACCATGGAAAGTCAGATGTAAATTAGGATTAATTAAATTAGGACTAATTAAATAGCAATTGACTTGCTATTTAAACTTTAGATGCCTACCTCAACTGAAAACACTATATCTATTGGGTTTCTCCGGTCACATTTAAATCTCAGTTCAGGTATTATATTCATAACCAGTGCTGCCATCTATTTATCTCATTTTCCGTCTAGACAATTTTTTGCAAGTTTAAGTGTAATACCCGCCTCTGTGGGATCTGAGGATCTGGTATTTATTAGTGACTAGCTGTTTGCCACTTGTCCTCAGTATCATTCTTTGTACATCAGCACTTGAATGAGATTCCTAGCATATATGAAATTTAAAAAGCAGATATAGAATATCTGAAAGGTCAAAATATAAAAACCATAAAAACATAACACAAAAAGCAGAAGGCTGGGGAACTTGACTCCTGTGTGGACCAGAAGGTACAAAGTGGGCATACATCAAATATAGCAGGGGTGAAATAATAAACAAGAGATATTTTTAAACTAAACAATGAAACGTAAACTCGTGCTGAAGAAGATGTCAAATACAAATTACTTCAGCGTGTGCCTGATGTTAATCGTAAGTACCTTGATGAATCAGAACCATAAGGTTTTCTCGGTATTAAGTTATTCATTCTGCAGTCCCTAATTCCATTTCAGACCAGACTTTATCTGGCTCTTTATTTTTACTGTCCTTTCACAAATATTTCCCTGCTCCTGAAATTTTCCTAACAATTTTTTTATACAGTTTCTTTTTAAAAAATTATATAACACTGATGTTAAACTTACAGGGTGACCATGGTCCAAACTGGGGTCATACTTAGTGATCAGATGGTGACATTTGTCCAGATCTTGGATTTTTCTAGGGAACCAGGGCACTGGAGAGAAAGCAGCAAGACTTAAATGAGATAGGATCAAATAATTTTTAAAAGACACAGAAAATAAAAGTTGTGCTGATGATTACAGGCTGTTTTTTTCACCACCTATATGTCACCGTATGTCAGTAATTGAATTAATTTGCCAACCAAACTGGCAGACTGGATAAAAAATAATCTCTAACTTGCAATGATAATCTCTTTTTTAATGAGTAGAAACACTTTTTAAAGGCCAAATGAGATATTCTGTTTGACACAGAGCAATAAATTTATTTCTATATTTTGGGTATACAAAAATATTTTGTCTGAAAAGTAGTCCTAAATTTTCATACCTTTAAAAGTGAAAACATTTTAAAAGGAAAACATGAAATTTCTAGAAGCAAAACAGGTCAAGAAGTATCCTGACTTCAAGTTTTTTCCTTCTGGCTCTTTTTTTTTTTCTTCCCCCAGAAAAGTTATTCTAGCATTAGCTGAATTTCCGAACATTTTCTTTCCCCTCAAATGGAGACCTTTTCCAGTGACCATTTTAAGGGCCAACATTAAAAATAATGAACTTAAAAAATTACTGAAAAAAGACAAAGTTGATACTGTTTTCTAAAGTCAGACAGATGCTGCATTACAGCTCAGGAAAGGTCTGTTCGGGGTCACCTTAACCTCATACTTGACAGGAGACCAGGAATCTCTGGCAAATGAATGGTAAATTCAGCTTTAGCCCTGTTATATTATATCCAAGCACAGACAGTCCTCAAAAGTACAAGGCTACAAGTACACACTGATATTTGGAAATTCCAGTTCTTTCATGCAGTTATGGCCAATTCCGCAATAGGAAGAAGGAAATACTAGTTTGACAGATGTATTAAGTCTACCCAGAATTTTTTGCTGAGCCTTTGTCTTTGGCTGTACCATACCACATACAAGATGCCCATCCTGTCATCTATGGCCATATCTCCTCAAAATCTGTACATGAGCACAAGTTCACTGGCTGTGACAAAGCGCCTCTCTTTCCACATCATTCCCATTGGGAAGTATCCCAGATCAGGGAAAAAAGTCATGCAGTGAAGAAAAATGAATGCACACTCACCTGCTTTCCAAACAAATTAAATTACTATTAGGAAGCTGAAACTTAAAAAGTTACTCCAAAAAGAAACAGAACAGCACTAGCAGATGCATATGTTTCTTACCTTTGTCTTCTCCGCTAGTTCTCACATCCTCTGCTACTCTCTTTAAGGAAGAGATAAGGGTACTAACATCAGCACTATGAACTTCACATTGAACAAAAATATCAAGATCAACAGCAGAGTTCTTGGGCTTCTTAGCTCTTCTGGTTTCAAAGTGATGTATCTGAGCTTCAAACATCTGCAAGAGCCAGATGTACATACAACGCAACTTCTCCAAAGACTGAAAATCCAGGTAAGTCTAGATACACTTCTACAATGTCTTTAAAAGGTGACTAAAAGAGCTATTAACTCTTTTAAAATTAAGTGCATATTAAGCAATGAAGCCTAATAATGTCCAGTTTAGAAGGAGCTCAAATACAGGCAGAGCTAAAAATTAAACACTGTAGAACTGTGTAGAGATAGATGGAGATGAAAGATGAGATGCAGTTGACTGCAGCATTTCATCTGTGCAGAAATAACAAATGAGTGGATGGGTAACTCTTAAAGCCTGGCAGAATGAAAGCAGATCTATCAATGCATAATAACACCATAATCATTAAATAATTGTGAACGATTAAAAATAAGTAACATATAAAATACTTCTCTTTTGAGTTATTCATTTTTCACAGATGAGAGTGAGCACCTGGCAGGGATACTCCAAGTGCCCAGAATATATAATGCCTGCAAATATGCAGAGAAAATTCACTGGCTTCTAACATCCCCACAATCTGAGCACTTGAAATGCTGGCCTGTTGTTCAATCGTGGCTGGCCACCACAACTGCTAGAAAGAGGTAATAGATCAGTATCTGCTCTAAACAGCCCTTAAATAAAATGCTGATTCTTCTAAATGACTGTGTCCAACTGATCCCTCCCTCCAGAGCACTATCCTTCACCTGGAGAGGCCAGCTGACCTCTCCGAGCAGCTGTAGCAGAACAGGGACAATGTGAAAGGAGGAAGGCAGACGGAGGCATAAGTCAGGCAGGGAGTATGTGATGGGTGAGAGAGGCTTGATGCAGGCTGGGAGAGGTGAAAGCAATAGCTACAGAAGAGAGGGCCTGGTGGAGGTCTGTACCTCAAAGACTTTCGCTGCCTTAGAGAGCTCAATCTTCCTGACATTGTGGAGGCTGAGGGTCAGGGTAAGAGTGGCTCTGCCATCCTCCCTGTTGTAGTCAAGGCTGCCTTGCCTGTTCAATGACTCTATGCCATGCACCTCTTTCTCCTTGCTGGCCTCTTCCTTTTGGCCTGAGATCCCCACCAAGTCCATCTTCATTGGAGAAGTTGAATGGAAACTGGCTGAGTATGTGAGTGCTTCTCCCAGAGCAATGGCCAGGGGAGGCTGTGGGACTGGAGATGCAGTGCGTCTATGTGGGTGATAAGATCAGAGCTGCCACACAACAGTGAAGCAAGCTGTTTGCTACTGTGTTAGATGTACAGACATTTATGTTGGCCATGCCAGTCACATCAAACGAAACCTCCTGCGTAGGATGTGCGCAAGAGCCCAAGATAACGCTCCTCCTCTGATGACTTCAAAGCGTGGCCCTCCTGTTCTGTTTGAAAGTGTCTGCAAGTTGTTCAACCTTGGAGATGGGCTCCTTTGTGGAGAGGCAATTAGCCTAAGCCCCATTTGCATCTCCCAGTCTGGACTGCACTGCACAATGCCTGAGGTCACTCTTCCTCCCCATTCTGTCTTACCTCACTGGGGCTTTCTCTGCATTGACCATGTCCCCAGGGAACAAAAGGGGGCTCTTCCCCTAAATCCCAGCTTAATCCAAGTGGTGTTGTCTCTGCACAAACACAACTGTGGGAGTGCCAGAGAAACCTGAGCCAGACTCAAAGTTTATTGCCTGATTCTAAGTTTTTCCTGCCCACAAGGTCTATCTGACCAGTTCTACCCTAGCTCTACAAATGCTGAGTGTTACCTCCAGGCATAGCTCCTCTTTTAGAACTTATTTCTGTCATGATTTTTTCTCCAGTGAAGTAGACTCTCAAAAAGCCCAGGGCCACATCTTTCTAGCAGCTGGCAGGGCAACCTCAAAGTGGGATTCAGCTCTGCTCTTGCCAGACCATGGTATCCCCTGACATCCACAAACATGTTTCTGGGTATGACCACCTGTATCTTCATACCCCAAGGTACAGTGTGCTGGAACCCTTGTGAAAGTCAATTTGCAGGTCCACAAAGGAGATCACCTTTTTCTTCTCTCTTTGCAGATGGAGCCATTTCTGATGTACCCCTTAGCTGATCCTGACTGGGTCACACCCCCCAATGCTATATTGCTTTTGCCTCCTCCACAGCCAGGAAAGATAAAGATAGTGCAGAAAAATTTTGTTCTCCAGAGACCATGGCAGCACCATGTTCCCCCTTCGCCCAAGACAGAGCACTGTGAAGCTCTCAATTTCTTCATCTATTGCCTTTCTGAGACAGAAAAACCAAGGTGAAATTTGGAGCCCCATGCCCGGGAGGCAGGTCTCAGTGTCCTGAGGAACATCATCCCACCCAGTCCTCAGGCACTGAGGGCTTTGCAGGGCATGGTGAGTGCCAGCCTGGGAAGAGATGCCCTCTGGCCGAGTGCATTCAGGTCCAGCTTCTGCCCGGGGGCAGGACAAGGCAAGGCAAAGCAGGGCAGAGTAGGGTAGGGCAGAGCAAGGTAGGGCAATGTGGGGCAGGGCAAGATGCTGTTTGCGGTGCTAAACTTGGCCTGGGTCTGGGCTATGGTACCATCCGCTATGCACACAGCTCCTGTCCTCCCACCCCAGCCTGGCTCAGCTCATGTCACCACGGGGGTTGGTCCAGGAGCTCAAGGGGGCACTTCAGAGGAGGCTGAATTGCAGCTGTAAACTGGATGGGGTAAGGGAAGAAAAGGGGCACTTTAAGGGGGGAAAAAGGCTCTTCCCACTCCCATGTACCCCCAGCAGTGGAGGCAAGCAAGCTGAGTCTATTGGAGTTCAAATTGAGTTTTTCCCATGCATCCCCACATCCAGGCCATAGGCATGGCACAAACAGCAAATGGCACAATGTCCTCTACTCCGGCTACAGGTGGACATGCATGTGAAGGCCATAGGATTCAAGGTGAATGTTTAAGGCACTGGTCACACGTACAGGCAGATCAGGGACATCAGGCTCCCATGGCTGTCTTTTATGCTCTATTGTCTGAGCCCTGTCTCTGTATGTTTGTACTAATGATGTTTCTGCATATGAATTGAGGTTTCTTTACAGAGCCAGAATGGACTCATCAGACAGTGTGATGGTTGAATCAGCATGGGCAGAGCTTACAGAACAGCTTTGCAGCCCACTGCAAAAGCAGCACAGAGAGCCCTGGTTCTCCAGGTGGTGAAATGCCCTTGTCTAGCCAGTGGACGCTCCAATACTACCTTGAATCCACACCTGGGACAGGCCCACGAAGGCCTCACTCATGATGTAGGTCAGCTCTGATGAGACATCCCAGAGTCCTGCTTTCAGCACTTTTGGGGACTTCCAGGATTATAGTAGGAGAGATCTCAGGCGGGATGCTGCAGTTTAAAGGGCTATGAAAGGACCAGAGCACAGTATGTCATCCTTTCCCATGGGGACAGGCGGCTTCTCCCTGAAGAAGGTGGGACTCTCCCCTGCCAAGAGTAGGCTTACCCCTTTCCTGCAGCCACTGGTGTGGGTGCTTTGAATGGCTATGGCTGATCACCACAAGCAACCTGCCCAATTTTGATTTGTTACTGTTGCAGGTATCTCCATACTGTATGAGCTCAGTGTTATTAATTTGAGAAGGATATTGCATTAATATTTTTGTTTATTTAGATTAATTCATATGGTTACATTTAAACATCAAAAAAAGTCTTCTCTGCCAACTGCCAGCATGGTTTGAAGCCACAAAGAAACAGAATTTCAAAGAATGCACTCCTGTGGAGTCCTCCTGTGCTTAATCCCTCTTTCAATAATTTCTGTGCCCTTTGGAGAATGAAGTGTTCCTTCTCCAAGGCTGCTGCCAGATCTAGGTGTCTTAAGATACCCAGAGGAGACCACCTCCCTGTGTCACCTGCGCTGACAAGCCCTCCCTCCATCACCATCACTGACCTTGGCCAAGGTCACTGGAAAGGAAAAGAGCCTCATGAAAAGGCTTCTCTGATCACCTGAAACAGAGCTGGAGATGGGGAAATCAAGAAATATGATCACAGTGGGATAGAAGAGAGTAAGGTTACTCACAAAATTGGCTTGGGATAGGTTAGTCAAAGTAGCATACAAAGATCTACAGAGTATGAAAAGATAGAGCAAGCAAGGCTTTGCTGTACATTTCTAGGTAATTACACACATCGAGATATATATTTTTTTAATATCAGTTTAATGATCTTCTCTGGATGAGTGATGGTCAACCAGTCCAAGAAAGCCGCCTTTGAACTGGAACACATCTCTAATGGGCATTCCCACCAACATGGGTATTTAATTCTGATTGTCCTATGTGGTTACCTTACAAAGAGGAGTTACACTGGCTAGATAACACAAAAAGCATTTTGCTACACAACTTCAGTTTTCCTTAAGCATGAAATAAGAATCCACCCATTAAGAAGTACTATTTAAAATGCAAGTTATTTGTACTATTTAAAGCTAATTTGTTCTGCAAGAAAATCTACTTGCAGTATATTTTTTCTGCTTTCAAAATACTGAGTATTTAACTTTTTCTCATCTCTCAGTTTTGCTGAACAACTATGTCATGCTGCTTTGGCTGGAGTTATTGCTCATTTAAACCTGCATTAAGAGACACAAAATCAGATATGTGACATCAATACTCTTTAACCATTCCACTTGTACATAAAAGACAACCACGAATTCTCAGTATCACTGCAGATTTACTGCTGCTGTCCCTCACAACAACAACCAGAAGCAGAGAAGTTTGGACAGCTGCCTGAGGATTAGTTTGAAAGACCACTCTTGGGGTGAAATTTTCTCTTTGTGGTATTCAGTTACCTTGTGGGCCCTATTATATTAAGACAGAAAAATAAGGGCTACTTTCATACTGAAAATACATGCCAAGCAGTATTGAAAGATCTACACAGACATTGTCATGAGAAAAAAAGGAAGAAAAAAGATACAGAGATAAAAAAGCTTACTTCAAAGCATCAAAATTATACTATTTTGCATAAGTATATGTCTATTGAAAAGGTTCCAGCTGATATCCTTAGATTAATGCCATTACTCACCATAAACATAATGGAAACAGCTGTACTTTCTATCTTCCTAAAGGATGATGCTTATATTAAAGCTCCATTGATTTTCAAACTATAACTACAAGAGTAGTACAAAAGTAGGTATGAGACTCATGGACTTTTAAATCCCTCTCCATCATTGGATCCTCAACAGAAAAGTGACACCTGAATCATATTAGTATCATGATGCAGAACTGTTTCAATCTGGAAATCCTGTTCTGCTTTGCTCTGCTCTATTCTGTTCCCATATACAGCACCCAGAAAGTCAGGAGACACTTTGTAACAGTGCTGATAAAGCACTCTTAGAGAAGGACACACACAACACAAGGTAGCCTTCACACATCAGCCTTTCACAGTGAATAGCTGAGGATGTCTATTAAAAGAGGTCTCCCCCTTCTGTAAACTGACTGATCCTGAATCAGCTCTGAATCCATAATGTTACACAACATTACAGACAGCACAACTCTGAGACTGGTCTAATAAGGCCTTGATGTCCTGTTAAAACATCTGCATGGTTTCTTGCTTGGCAAACTGACCTCACATCCAGCTGCAAAAAGCCACACAGACTTGCCCTTACATAACTTTCCTCTGAAGAGGCTTTTTTGTGGATACTATATTGAGGCACAGACTCAATGCTCTGAATAAGCAATCTTAGAGCCTTGCTCTGCTTTGCAGACCAATGACACATCCCAGCACACAGCATTCTTGACTTGCACAAACCTTTTTGGGATTGGTGCCTGTGAAAATACAGTATATTTACACACAGTGATAAATCTTTGTTAATGAGTCTGCAGCACATTTGCTGTCTTTTTTGCTAGCATCTATGCTTTGGATCAATGGCAGCATCACATTTTTAGGTGCTTGTGTGTTAAAGTAGAGGTACAGAGGGCTAAGCAGTATATGTACACACCCTGAAAGGTATAGAGTTTGGGACTCCATGGGAACCTTGCACAAAAGTGAGGGGAGAATGACTTTGAGAGAAAGCAAAGTGGATTAGCCTGCCTGTGGGCCCAGTGTGGTGGTGCAACCTCACACCTGCAGCAGACTATAGCTCTGAATGGTGGAGATCTCCCTCTTATGTTAACCTTTGGCAAAAGACTTATGGAGGCTTTCCCCAGATTCCCAGAAATAAGGTCATTTTTATGCACTAGTGAGAAAAAATGGTTAGTGTCTGAAGGCTGAAAGAGTCAAGGGTCACCTGCAAATGTCTGTTTCTCTGCTAATCTATAGTAATTAATATATATATCATAGGCATTCATGCAGTACACAGGAAGATAATAGACAAAGGCTAGATGAAGACTGGCATTTTCACATGGCACTTCTAGTCAGTAGCCAATGATTGGTATGTTACATGTAGCCAATGATTGGTATGTTACATCAAATCTTCATTTTATCTTCTGGAGGGCATTGCAAAGGATCCCCATCTCACCTGCAAAGGAAATAATCAAAGCAGTTAATTCTATAGCTAGCCCATCTCTAACACTCCTGTATATATTTACCCTTCCTATCATCCATTCCCTGAGAGAGTAAGGTGAACAAGGAAATGCTGGATTGGACACATTTGATAAGGTCCTTACACAGTAACAGAGTAAAGTCTGCAGAGTCAGCCCTTTGCCTTCATCAGCCATACAAGGATGGCTCACGGGATCAGAGGTGCTGTCTCTCAGCAGGCTGGCTGATGTTAGGGGGGAAATGCATCAGGAAAAAGGCTGGAATGGCAAAAGGAAATGGGATTAAAGCCAAGCTTTTCCTTTTGCTCCTTCCTGGGAACAGCTAAAGGCATCAGAATCCATCACAAGGCCTTCTGGCCTTTTCTAGAATCACCACTAAAATTGGGTATTTTAGATGTAACAAACTACAGTCAAGTGAAAATGCTATTTTGAAGCTTGAATAGAATTAGAAAGCATTTTTGCATGAGAATGGAGATGTGTGCTGCTTTATCTTGGTCAGGCTCAGAGCATTAAATGCATCCAAACAAAATTTGCTTTATGGTTGCTATTTCTGATACAAGTTTTGAGGAAGTCAAGGTAACAGATCCATAGTTCCTTACTATTGATAGTGTCAGCTAAATTCTTCAGCTGCTTTGCATTGTCCAAGACTTCAATCCTCTGGGTGTAGGGATTGTACCGAACAGAGAAAGGACGAGGGATTGTTTGAGCAAATTTCCTGAGGCAAAAATACAAAAACACATACAAACTTGAAAAGCTCCTTTTTTCAGTAACTAACTCACTCTTTTCTTAGTGTGTGCATTTGTTGATGAGGGGAATAACAAAATCTATGAGAGGAAATAACTGACTGCTGAGTCTTCTGAAACCTACAGCATTCTGTAAGACACTTGAATCTGCATTTGCCCTTACTACCTTTGTTGTTTTCCAGACGGGACTAGTTAGTTACTGGTATGGCAACACTGTTTCTGATAAAGGCCAACTATGTAGCTATTTGGGATTTGCCAAACTTAAAAGCCTCGTTTTCCGTTCAGTGAATCAAAATATAGGAAATCTGCAATTTCTGGGGAAAAAAGGTCAAGTTCCTATGCCATCCTGGCATAAAAAGAGCAAGCAGAGTGCTAACTTCTGGCATGGTTGGTAGTGGCTTCTAGGTCATTACAAAGATAGGAGACAGTCAATGGAGTGAAGCAGTATTCTTGCCACCCCTTATTTGCAGCCTTCCCTGCTGCAAAATAGTTAAATCCATAGCAGAAGCATTAAGATTTTTGAAAACATTAATTTGCATGACCACAGAACTGTAGAAAGGAGAACTCTGAATGGGATGAAATAGTCAGAGTCAGAGCTATTGTTCCAGGCTCCTTGTAGACCCCAGCAGGATACTGGCTTATATGTCTGCTTTGGATTAGTGAAATTATTGCTGAAAGAGGAAGGAAAGCACGCAGGAGTTGATCATGGAGACCCACTATACAGACTGTGATTCAGCACAGTAAATCCCATATGACCAGAACAGTGCAATATGCTGGATGCCATCTCCGCATTGCTCCTTCAGTTTAGTCCTAGTTATTGTCAGCTAAGGCCATTGTCTCAAATAGAATTCAGTGTGAGCAGGCCACAAGGTGTCACAGCGGAAAAAAATTGTATTTGCTATGATAAAAGTGTTCTGTAGCATCAGTCCAGTTTTTCTAAGGGGAGAGATCCACTGTAGAACACAGTCTGCCTAAACCTCAGCTGAAGGTGAGAATCTAATCAGAAGATGAATGCCTTGAGCTGAAATATTTTAGGTCAGCCTCAGAATAATTTTTCTTGGGAGGTTTTCTGTTACACACAAACACATGTCCAGGTGCAAGCCACAAACAAAGGCACTGGACCAACCTGCAGACCTCTATTTCAATTTAACCACTTTTACAATTTTGTCATTGAAACAGATAAAAGAATTTCCAAGATGGTTTGTACAGAACAAGGCAACATCTTCCACTTTCTCAGGGAACATGCTATTCATTTAGAGAAGTATACAGAGAAGGTAGAAACTGTGTGCAGGATATTAATAGCACAGACCAGAAGAGAAGGCCATCTTTCTCAGGTATTACCCGAAAGAAAAGGGCAGAAGCAGATTCTGCATGCTTATGAAGACTGAGGAAGCAGCAGGGGAGGTAGCTAGGAAGACCTTGGAGCTGGGGAGCCTGGAACAGCAGAATATCTAAGGTCTCAATATGTGTTTATCTGTGAATGGGAGAAAGGAGCAGAAAGAAGACACTGCAGGTCTGGGACAAGTCCCTGTATATCTCCATGTGAAGAATTTGTTGAGTATGAACGAAGGCTAACCCTCAGTAACTTGACTAACATCTGGAAGTACAGTGGTGGTTTTCTTAAACAGAAATAGAAATACTCCTGTGAGGTAGAACCCAATCTAAACCCCAGATATAATCTGAGCCATTCCTGTTTCAAGAACCAGAACTGAACCTGGACTATTTTTTTTTCAAAATCTTGTTGAACTGGAACTGAATCTGTATTTCAGCCACAGATGACTGAAAGATTTCTGTGTAGCCCTGTTATCTTGTAAACACATGGCTGGTAACAACCTGGAGGCTCTGTATTAAACTAACCACAGGCCTCAGGATTCAGGTTATTAGGGTTGTTTCAAGTTTTGTTTAGCTGTAATAACAGTTGTAAATGACCATGTAGCTATTACCTAATTTGTTTTAGTTGTGCTTAATTCTTAATTGTGTGCTATAATGCCTTTTTTAAATATTTTTCATATAGGCAGGAATCACAAGTAGTTACACTGTACATAGGGAACTAAGGCTGACCCTAAAGTAATGATGCACCATAAAGGAGTACCAGCATGGGATGATAACAGAGTCCTTAAAGGTATGAGCATAGAATGATGCTGGTGGTCCCCAGGCTATCAACAACTACCCACTGGTCAGTTATTCACAGTAAAGCATACTTAGGAGCTGAGGAGAAAAAAGGAAAAAGAAAAAATTATTTAACATAAATAGTAAAGTAACACAGATTTGCAGACCCATGTAGAAAGAGCAAGATGTAAAGCATGCTAGAAAGCATAAAAATGTCCCTGAAGAAACGCTGGGCTGAGGATGAAGAAAGCAAGCATGTACACTACCCACCTTCTACAAAAGAGAGGAAGAAACTCCATTCATTAACAACACAGTCCTGCTCTGAAAACCTGAAGATGCTGATTACTTGACAACTTCATCCCCTACCACAAGATTGGAACTATTGACTTAAGATACAAAAGACCGAGAAAAGAAGCAGATACTAGGGGATTTTTTTCTACAAGAATTTTCAACTACAATAATATTGTTAAAGACTTAGTCAGCCTTGACCCTAAACATTAGTATCGTTGCTATTGGACTAATAATTTTTTTGTTGCATTTTGGTTATACAGATGAAAGTCTTTAACCATATATTCTTGGGTTCATGAATAAGGTAACAACTGCTTCATCTCTTTAAGCACTGCATGTCTTTTTCTAATGCCTCTCAAAATGTTGCTGCCAACCCAAGACCCATTATAGCGATGGGGTCCACTGTACTGGCAATGGACAAGAAACCAGGTCTTCTGTGGAATGACTGGATTACCTTAGCTTTTCTTTTGCATCTTTAAAACTTTCAGCAACATAGTAAGTAGGCTGGAACTCAGTAACACGGTACTTCTGCACAGCAGTCTTCTCCAGGACAAGAGGCTGAATCTCAGGCTTACTTGACAAACAATACTATAAGCAAAAAGGTAATACATTTATTTCAGTTTAAAAGTGCTTGAATTTGGCCGTGAAAGAAATTTAAAGCTCCTGAATGCCACCCAGCTTCAGATAGGAAAGAGTTGCTCCTGTGGAATACAATGACAATGTTACTTACTAGGAAAA
>NW_009924063.1:3613-35504 GCF_000696875.1 Nestor notabilis | reverse complement strand
GCAGGAATGAGTCCCCTGTGTGTATACACTGACACATTTATTAGACCTCTTCAGTGAAGTATGACATTTCATGCTACTTCTATGCACAAAGTATGAAGCAAAATAAGGATCTGAAGACACTCAGAAGATAAATTTAAGTGATTATAAACATCTTCAAAATGTTTTATAGAACACACCTGCAGCTCCCCAAATGAAGACAGCAACCCTGCACCGTATGCCTTGAGTGAGTCACCTTCCTTGCATAGTCCAAACTCCACTGTAAACCAATAAACCTAAAAAGAAAATAGACAGAAGCATACGATTCCTTGATCAAAGAATAGGTGCACATCATTAATTTGATTACATTTGGAGTTTGCATTTTTTCAAACGTTGCCATATGTCATATATCAACTGTATAAATTCAGTAAATGTCCCCACAGACAGAAATTCTTCTTCTGAAGGGGCGCAGTGCTAGACTCAGTGTGCCTGCAAATCAGTTCCGTTTCCTGACAAACACAGTTGTGTTTTATTGTGCTTACATTTGTCAGCAGAGCACAGACAATGAAACTATAGCAATAAAATTTCATTTTGGCTAGCTGACTGAAGTTTGAACCTTAGTTGACAGAAGTTTGTGTCCTGTTTCACACAGAGGGCATCTAGCTGCAGCAGCAAGAGAGGGAATGGGCAGTTAGTGCAATATTGAAGGAAGATGGTGTGTGGCCTAGCTTGGCTTCTTGGTCTGTCATTTTGAAGGGATACCTGCTCTGGCTCTGAAGAATTATCTTATCTATTAGAAGCAGAAAGATGGTGCAATGTTTTGCCCAGGTGAGTTGGTGCTGGGGACACTAATCTTACAGGTATACCCTTGTTTTTATTAGAAGTTTGCAATGCTGGGTCTCAGTAGTCTCAGAGTAGGATTTAGGTGAGTCACACTGACTGCAGAGGACATTATCTACCTGGCAAGGTGGAAGAGAAGAGACACTTGCAGGTAGAACAGCTACTGAAGCTGCCTCATGAAATTTCCTGTGGGGATGTAGTAACATGTAATCTCTTCTTGCCCAATATGTTTGTGCTGGAGGAAATCTTGTCTGGGTTTCTGCATTTAATCACATCTGTCACTTTGATTAAGGGGTGCCAAAGCCATTTTTCTTTAATACAACTGTTTCAGGGTGGAGTTTTCCAATCATAGACTTCACTCTGTTTCCATCCAGCTCTATGGGAGTTCTATCAGTGACTTCAGCGGCAGCAGAATTAAGACAACACAGGGCACTTTGGAAAATTGAACCCTCATTTATTAAATTACCGTAGCAAGTTTCTCGATGAAATCATCCGGAGCTCCCAGAGATGCCAGTCCAATTTCCTGTAACAATAAACCATTATTCTTCAAGCTGTTTATTACAAACATTCTTCCTGTCTTGTCTTATGTAATTTCTCACATTTTAAATGTTACCATTGCTTACTACCACACACAAATGTTTACAGGACATGTTCCTATCATGCAACATCAATTTTAAACCAGAAATCTCTCCAGAAATGAACAAAGGGTCTTGTCCAAATGTTATTTACAAGGCAGGATCCTTTGTGCCCGATACAAAGCCCATTGAGGCCAAATTAAATTGTCCTCTTGCTTTAACAAGCTTTTGATCAAGTCTATAATGTGCAACTGAGAGAATGATATGGTCAAAAGGAGGTAAATCAATCATACCCACACACCTTAAATACTTCTCTTTGTTCTGATGGACTGTGATTGCAGAAGTTTTCCTGGAGTCTTGAATGAGTTATTTTTGCTGAATAATGGAGCATGATTTGAATGAGCTTATTCATACCTTGGGAGCTAATGCAGACTTTCCTAGGACATATAGCTGGATTCAGAAGACAGCCACACAAGACTCTATATAACCAAGTTCCTTTCTTGGTTTGTCCCAGTGAGGACTTGGAGTGCCCCACACACACTCCCAAGACCATGGGAGCAGACATCACCATGTCAAACCCTAGTAAGCCAAGATGCAGAAGGATTTCTCTTGAAGGGAACCCAAGTTCTGAGAAAGGGCAGAACCTGAGGGCAATCCTGAGTGCTTACTAACTACATCAAGTCAACTTTTATCTTGTCAGCAGGAAGCCCTTCCTTCCTTCCTTCCTTTGCTCCTTCCCTCGCTCCATCCCTCACTCCTTTCCTCCTTCCCTCACTCTCCCTCTTTCCTCCCTTTTCTTTTTTCTCATCTTTATTTTTCCTTCTTTCCTTTTTTCCTCCTTCTCTGTATCTTTTCATATTTTCTGGTAAGATGCAGCCAAAAGTTTACTCCTTCACCGAGGTTTGGCTTCTTTTCCAGAAATGTTAACACTACCAAAGAGAAAACTCCCCTCCAGCCTTCTCCCAAGCTTGCAGCTGAGACAGTTACTCACTTTAATCAGCCTCCTCTGTGGCTTCAATAGAAAACAAAAAAACCCTCCACTTTCCCTAACATTTAGACTGCATGGTGGGGAAATAATTCATCTGATGCATGAGCCATTTAACTTTGCTCAGCAGGATCAACATCTACAGAAGGGTTTTTAGATGATAGCTTTGCAAAAGGTTTGCCTGCAAAAAAACAATTCACGTAAGACACACGTTTGGAGTTGGAGTGAATGAGTTCATGTAAGTGATTTGTATCGAGACTTCAAGCAATAAGTAAATTGGCCTCAGCCACTCTTAAACAGTATGCTTAAAGGTGAATCCACCCCAACACTCATACCTCTTGGCTCATCGTCTGAATTACCAAGTCCCTGGTGTGTTCAATTATATAAATAATATAACCACTGAGAAACTTACCTGCGAAAACTGAGCAAAACTGGGATCAGCAAAAAGAGGCACATGTCCTAGCAGCTCATGACAAATATCACTGCAGGAAAACATGACATCTGAATAACTTTAAATTAGAAAAAGTCCAGCAATGCTGGATGAATGCCCTAGCATCAGCAGATAATCAAGAGTGCTGTGCATTTGCTCCTAACAGCAAATAATGCTCAAGAATCATGTCCCAAAATTATTATTGTGATGGAAAAGCTTGCACACTCCAAGGTTTTCAGTAATTCTATCGTCATGCATCCCTCAGAGGAAGGCTGATATATTATTTGTTTGTGCTTATGGAAGAAAACCATCCATTCAACTGCCTGCTCAGCTCAGGAAAGCCAAGAAAGAAAACAATCCACCAAAGAGAAAATGGACTTTTCAGTCTCAAAGGACAAGAAACCTCTTTAGATTAAGTTCAGGCTATTAGGACAATTCACCATGGTGTCAACATCTACATCAAGAGCTCAAGTCCAGTCCCTGTTCAGGACCACAGCCTCCCACTAAAAGACAGGAACTTGCTCTTCCTTAGATAGGACTATTTTCATCACAAGTGGCAGCTTAACAAGCATGTTTGGGGAAGAACTCACCTAAAGACTGCTAGATTTTTCAAAGAGAGAGAGTGATTTGGGAAGAGGGAAAGGGGAGAGGAGTAAGATGCTCTCAGGAGGGCCAGGACTTTGGAAGACATTTCAGCATGGCTTTGTGCAGGATGAGAATGGGGTAAGCAGAAGTAGGGAAAACAAATCAGAAAAATGAGGGATAGAAAAATGGAGAGGGAAAGGAGGTTGTGGGAAGAAGCAGGAAGCAAGGAAAAGATAAGGCAGGGGAGGAAGAATTGTGACAACATGAAGCAGAGGAAGAAAACTGTTTTGAAAACGGCACGTGGAAAAGGACAATGGACAGGGACAGATAGAAACATTATGGCATAAAACTGAAAAAGAGAAGGGATCAATAGTCTGGTCTTCCTTTATGTTGCTGCCAGAAGCTTGCATGCAACATGTTGAGTCATTCCTGCACTAGATTTCACACCACTATTTGGGTGCTAATAGCTAAGCTAAATGCCTTTGTACACTGCTCTCTCTCACATCCCAGACACCACACAAGCATGCTTTCAGTAGCAAAACTGTCTCATGCATCCCATGAGAACTTGCAGAAGAGGATGAAGCTTGTTAAAAAGACTAGAAATCTTCCAAAAAATGTTTTCAGAAGAGAGCAGCCACTTGGCTGCTCTCCATTAACTCTGTTCCCAAGAGTGCTCCAGAGTCCCACATGGTTATTATCAGTTGGGCTGACCCTGCTTTTAGCTTGCTGCAAATTTACACACTTTCTGTGCCAAAATACTTACGGCTCTGGTGTGTACATAGGTTTGGATGCATGGCGAATATACTGTGTAGAGTGGAATACTCGGAATGCCAGCCCAGCCAAGAAATCCCTAGAGGACAGCAAGCCTGCAACAGGACGCAGGCGAAATCCAGTGCAGGCTGAAGGGACAAAAGAATGGTGTCGTGTTTGATTTATCCTTATGCAGACTCCTCACAGTGGAAAAAGTTTGATAATTGTTTTGTTTGCTCTCCTTATGTTAAACAGAGTTTAATTGTGAAAAAGCAGGGAATTTTCTACCCATGTATACAACCATCACAGTATCTGAGTACCTGTACCATTGTTCCCCTGGAAGGTTTAGAGAGGCACATGGGGTACACAGGCTAAGTGATGTGCCAAACACCATGGGGAGCCTGTGATAAAGCAGGGATCACTTTTCCATCTCTGGAAGCACCATACCACGGACAGCTGAGGCCTTTCGTTTGCTTTGGTATTTTTTAATATGCTGCAAACTTACTCTGCAAGAATTTTGAAACATCTTCAAGCTGGGGAATGTTGTCCTCCCGGTAGCCACAGTACTTCTCCAGCAGCGGGAACACGTGATTGTGTTCATAACAAGCATGAGTTGGATAGAGATTCTTCAGCTCCCTGAAGACGGTGCCCCAAGTTTTTCTTTCTTCTTCTGTGTAGGTTACTTGAGGAATAGGCTGGCCACTGGAAAGAAAATGGATATACTCCATAAAAGCAACAGAGAAAATGTCCTGTGTCACCAGCATCATACTCAAGACCATCACATGGACTGGCCAGAAGCTGTTAGTGCAGGAGGGGAGATGCTTTTGGTCTGACACGCAGGTGTAAAAGGAGCTTCACTTGCCCCTAGGCACAGGCTGGGAAGGTCTTTAATGACCTCAGCTGAGATACTGGCCTTTAGACAACTCCTTGCGTTATTGTGGTGAAAACAAGTAAGTGCTTATTTGTCTTAGAAAGATGTTCTTCTATGTATATTTACTGGCTGCTAGTTTCAGTTTATTTGCATTTCCAGATATGAAGCAGCTGTTGTACTTCTTGCTCTAATACACATTACATTAATTGTTTTGGTTACAACAGGGAAACCATCAACTCCAAAAAACTGTTTCTTGGAGGGGCAGAGAAATTCTGATCAGTGCTTTATGCTGTAACAGATGCAGACTCCAGCCACATTGACTTTTTACAATTATAATGAGTAATTTTGAGTCAAATCCTACCCTCAGGCCTCCATGTGCTTAGTTCATGTTGAAGCTAGCAGGAATTAGACAATCACAAGCAATGTATTTTGGCCTCCCATGAATAGCCAACTCCTTTGCAATAATGGTAGGGCCATAGGTGAATCCAGCAGCTTTGAAAAATCAAAGGGTTTTAAGTAACTTAATAGGGTTAACATCACTGCTGGAATAATGCTGGAGCTTTCCAAGCCCCAGAGACCCATTGTTAAACTCTTGATGACACCCCACTATCTCCCACTCCCTCTTCTTTTCCTTGATCCGCAGGGCAGCTCCTCTGGAGCACCGTCGTTTTCTGTCTCTCTGTATCAGCCCTCCTTGATCTGTGGAGCTTTAAACATCATGTTGAATTATGAAGATTGCTGGGGATTGTTGTTCTATAGCACTCCTAAGTAATCCTCAACCACCTTCCAGGGTTACAGGGGGAAGCTATGGCTTAGAAACCTTTCAAATTTCCATTAAAATATTTCAAGGGTCAACAGGGCTGGAAGCAATGGAAGGCAGAGGGAAAAGGCAAGCTAAAAGCAAAGAAAAGAAAAGTCAGGGAAATTAAGCATTCCATAAAACCAGCAGGTAAATGTATCAAGAAAGAAAGCAAAAGAGCAAAGGCAGAGTAGAGAGGCAAACAGCAGGAGAAAAGAGGACAAAATAGGTAAAAAGAAGGGGGGCACAGAAGAGGGTAAAATTGATGGTGGGAAGAAGAGTTCAAGACAAGCAACCACAGACCCACCTCACTTTTCTAGATGGGTAGCACCTTCACAAGCTAAGCACATTTGCCTTTTCAGATACTTCCTACAAAGCCTGATATCTTTGGATGTCTCTTTTCTCCTGCCCAGTTCTCTTGCATCTCTGTCCTTCCATGCTGCAGACACCTCCTTGTCCTCTCCCCCCCACAGTAGATCCTAAAAGGAATGTCTGTCAGGTGTAGCACCCAGAGCAAAGACATCACAAATCCAGCTAGGCCTTCATGAATCAACACCCAAAGTCACAGAAAACACATGCCTTCTTTCCACAAGTCCCAGAAGCTCAGATGCATGACACCCTACTTACTGCTCTGTTACTGAAAGACCTAATTGGAAAATCCAATTATTTCACATAAAAGGTGCTTTTGGGACATAGGTCCAGGTCTGTATAGGCTCTGTTACCAATATGTCAGAGTATCTGGCTAACAGACTAAATATTAATTAGTTATATCTTGTAAGATAATGGTTTCATCTGAATAAGATGGTTTCTGTTTTGATTTTCAGGGGGAGGGGAATAACATTAGTTTTGTTTTATTTCTATGTAGGATTTGGTGAAAGCATGCAAACAAGAGACCAGAATTTGCTATCCATTATGCAGGAAAGGTGTATCTTCTGTGGGACACCTATAAACGGGCATTAAATCCATCTACATCTGGCCATAAAGTCTTACCCAAATTTTCTGGTTTTAAGCTGGGCTCCTGACTTTTTTCACCTGACTTTTTTTCACTTTCCATCAATCGGTCCAATTTGGCCTCTCATTTTGCGATTAGATTATTAGCTCTTTGGCTCAGGGACTGTCTTTTCACCCCAGTCCTGTGAAGAGTGGAGCCCCAAATGTACAACATATGTTAGTTTATCCTTTGCAATCACAATTTTTTCCAGTCCCAGAAAGACACAGGCCTAGTAGTACTGATACAAATGTGTAAGTGACTCTAGGAACAGAATTTTGTCTCCACCAGATCTGATCACTGAAAGCAATCAAGCAAGCCTGTTCTAACTGAATTTATCATTTCCATTTATTTTTCTTGGGAAATGAGAGCCCAAATTGCTGATTGCAGCTGGGTCAGACATGATAAAAGTAGAGTATCAAGTGCTGGATTAGCATCAGAACCATAAGTTATTCATTATTTTAATAGTGTATGCAGCTCCTGCTTTAATGTAAATGATACGCACTCCTCCCCCAGGGTTGATTTAATGGGGAGAATACCAGAAACGGCTTTATTCAAAGCTCAGGTCTTTGTAGTAGCAACAGAGTCTGATGCTCAATTAGACAACAAAGCTGGAGAAGAGGGGTGTTGTGGGGAAGGAAGGGAGGAGATGTTCTCTTCTGAACATGTGCCTGGAACAATTTACTTTTGTTTTACTGCAATTTGGGGATAAATGCATGAACAGGAAGATTTAAACACATGGCAGATTTACAGGAGGTAGCAGCAGAAGGACGCTTGTGGAAAAGTACAGATTGTCAGCACGGTGAGAGCCCTAAAAGAGGGCAGGAGATGTGGCCTTACTTTCTGCCCATGCACGGAGCACTCACTGTTTGTAATTGTAGGCGATATCTGCAAACTCCTTCCTCCGGGCCCGGTACACAGGATCTTTGAACCCCTAAAGAGGAACAGCAATGGTCACTCCCTGCGTAAGTGCAAATGGTAAACTACTTTCCTTTCACTGAGCAGCCTTGTGCATGGATGGTGCAGTCTAAGAAGTGAAGGAGGGTGAGTAGGGAAGCTGCCTCCATCCTGCCCAGCTCTGCTCCTTCCTGGTCTGCAGGGCCACCAAAGCAAACATCCTGCCACAGCCTCCCAGCACCTCTTGCCCCTCAAGTCCTTTCATTTTCTCACTTCTACTTGCAACAAAAGAAGGAAACATAGTCCTTTACAGTGCCAACAAGGTGCTCCCCTGGGAGCAGTACACTGAATTAATGTCACTCAAATAACCACGTCCTTCTGGTTTCTCAGTAAGATTGTTGCAGTTCCTGGCACAGCTGGGCTGACCTAGAGGAGCAGAGTTAGACATCTCCAGTTAGATGACACTCATCAACTCAATCATACTTCTTCAGCAGATTTTCAGCATGAACCGCACTTAAAGGTGCTCGTTTCCAAACTCTTATAAGACCAGAGGCACTTTGCAAGCCAAAAAAGCCCTATTTGCACTACAAATTCAACCATCTGAAGGGATTTAATTACTACAGAAAAATGACTAATAGACCTTGTGGTTGGGAGCTTGACCTTTTCAGCTAATTACCAATAAAACCAGGGATGAGAAATATAATTTCTAAATCTTCATCTAAGATAACCATTCCCTTATCCCAGTGTGCCTGCTATTTAGACTAAAAGTTCCACACGGCTAGGAGTGCCTTCACCAGCTAAGGTGGAGAAACATCCTTCCAAGCTGGACACACTTCTGCAGGGCAAATAGCAGCAACTTACTGGGCACTGCAGCAGTTCCTGCATGCATCTCTTTGTGGTATACGGCACAGCTGGACTGAATGACCACGAAGCTACAACCATGTACAGGAGGCAGCTAGAGTGGAGATCTAAAAGTGTGAGTCAAGAAGGGGCAGCCAGTGGCCTAAAAAATGTGCTGTCCGAGATTAGCCTGGCATAGAGGTATTTGTGATTAAATCCCACATCACTTAACCATTAAAATCACAGGCTCCTTTAATTTCTACTTTAGGCAGTCTATGTACTGTCACACCTATTTTCCCCAGCAGCTGTGTTTTCTTTTTAAGGCATAAGCTACTCACTAACTAATTCTAGGAACTGGAGCAGAGATGCTTCATTCTTTTTAATATCTTTTTTGTTTTGTTTTGTTTCTTTTTTTAAATACAATCCTGGTCTATTCCCGCATGACACACAAGGGGGCCATTGACTCAGTGTATCTCCTTTCATTCTGCCTTTCATATGACCACGCTGAACATCATGAATCATTGTACATGATACATAACACATCTCGAATTAAGCAATAGGTAGTGAATGACTAATCACCCCATCTCAATTAAACTAATAGCTGCAATTTTTGTTGCACTGCATGTAATTTATTTATAATCACCCCATCTCAATTAAACTAATAGCAGCAATTTCTGTTGCACTGCATGGAACTCAGTGTGTTTTGACAAAAGAAAATAAGTTGTTGTTTGCTTGGAGAGGGAATAGAGGCAGAAAGTATTCTTGCATCTGGAAGAGCTGAAAAAACACTATTTTATTTTTATCAGCTGGACCAATGAACCAAACTTTCTGACCCTACCATTTAAACCACAAACTTTTTGAAACAAGGACCTTTTCTTTTGTTGTGCCTCATGGTACAAGAATCATGTCAGATTGAACAACCACATAAGTAGGTATTAAGCTCAATCATGTGTATATGTAATTAAGGATTAAATAAACCAGTCGTCTTATCTCTGGGCTCTGATATGGTGCTTCTAAAGTTTTTGTTACTAGTGATTCAGAGAATAAGTCTAAAGTCACCATGTCAGAGCCACATGGGAAAACTAGAGGTGTCCTTGTGGTGGCCCTGTGCTCTGGTGACAGCTATAATTTTTAAGGTCTGGTATTTGTCCAAATTAAAGCAACCTTTGATCTGATTTACTTCATAACCAGGGATTGGGCTGATTCTAACAAGAAAGGTAACCAACGTGGTACCCTTCTTGTCCTGTATCATGTGAGACTTAGTCTATTAGGTCTGTCTGAAAGCAGAGCATGTGTAAATGAGAGAAACATCTGTCCCAATAACTAGAAGCATGTTAAAAACATAAAGCTTTTTTTTCTTACAGGATGATCAGCATCCAATTCTGCTCCATAGCTTAGGATCTGATTGGCAAACCTGTCCAGCTCTTGGATGCTTCTTGGGAACCATGGCACTGCAAAACAGAAAAGAAAATGAGAGTGGTATGCTTCTTCATTACTTGGTTTGGGCCTGCTTCCTGATCTTTCCTTCTTTTCATAGTAAATTTAAAGAAACATATGCAAAGGGCTAAATTCTTTGGCCAGCAATGGTCTTTCGCTATAGCAGAAAGCAAGAGCAAACCCTGCAAGTTGTCTTGAATTTGTGGTTGTTTTGGACTGTTGGAAGAATACAGAGCATCAGGAATGTCTAGCTCTTGGCACAGATCTGGCTTGTAATGTTTATGGTTTTCTGTTTATTATTCTGGTTTCTTGGCTTACCAAAATGTAGGAATTTTTCCAGGGTGTGCTTCCTTTCACAGTAGCTGGAATCAGCCATTTTAAAGGAATAGCAAGAAACCCCACAATAAGAAGGATACAGGATTATTTGACCCTCCAAAAATCTTTTTCTAAGACCTACTTGGTGGCTTCACTTAAGCTAGGATGCTGAAATAAAATGATAAATGGCACCCTAATACCTCAGACTGGCATTGTATTACTGTAGTCATTATACAATAATGCATTCATTTAATTGACATTTTGGGTCTGGTTTTCTATTGCCTTGTAACTCACATAGTATACACACTGCCTAGGGCACATTCAGGATATGAAATGAGACCACACTGAGTATACAGCATGCAATGCTCATGTGGCATTCCCCTTACAGAAGGACATAAGGTGGAGATCAAGGAAAAATCACAGAACTTCCCAGATGTGATGCGTTCAGACAGGGAAAAGTGGAAGGCAAGTGTCTTCATGGCAATTGCACTACGAGAAGGGGTTCTTTATAGCTCATGAGGTACATGGGGCAGCCATCCTAGGTCAGGTCTCCTTCCTGGCACTAACACCACCACCTAAGGATATACCCCATTTTCAGGGTGTGCAGTCGTGTCCCATATGGTCTCTGCACTGAGTAAAAGTCAGCAACACAGGCTTCAAGGTTAATACTACACATAAGTGTGCTGGTCCAAGCCCAAGGGCTTTCAGCAGTCTATCAGTAATATGTTTGGACATATTACTGTGACTTTCTTGCACAGATGGATGTCACTTGCTCAGTCAATGCTTGGAAAACAGCTCATTGCCCTGTGTGGCCCTCTGCTTAGAGCAGTGCCACTCAGCCATACCTCCCCATTTGATTGTGGGGGTTGTATCAAGTGAACCTGATCCCCAGCCAGCAGCTGCTGCATGAGTTCCCTGCAGTGCCCTGCTGATGGGGCTCATCCCAGACCTGATGGACCACCTACAGGATAAGAGGATCACTGTCTCCAGGACTATTCAGCCTTGCTTTATGCTGAGCCTAACAACGGGGAAGGCACTTGTGGCACTGGGCTTCTGCGAGGCACCTGCACAGAGGGGTCAGAGCAACAACAGCACATTTGCAGGGCATACTTTGGGCGGCCACAGCTCAGCCCCACACAGAGTGCCCACCTTCTACTGTCCTACCACTGGCCCAGCTCCATCCAACGCCTCCCCTCGGAGCCCTCAGTTTGTTTCAGGCAGGGCAGGGAGGGCAGGCATCTGGTTGCTGCCAGCTTGGAGAGGTCAACAAAGACCGAGCCCGGCTGCTCGGTAGTGTTACTGCCCAGCAGAAGTGGGGTTTGGTCCCTTCTTCCCGAGCAGCACACCCGTCCTCTTTGCCCTAAAGGACAGTCCTGAACGAGCCACTAGATGGCAGCAGCAGCCCCAGGAAGAGCTTCCCAAAATGACTTTTTTTGCGGGGTTTCTCCAGAAATACTCTCTCACCTTGCTGTTAGCATCCTTCCGGCACCTCCAACCCCTTGAGTTAAACTAGTCAGAGTAGAAAAAGGTGTCTTTGAGTCCTAGAGAGGGGTGATGGGCGAGCACACCAAGCCATCCTGCCCCAATTTTCTATATGGGCAGCCGGACACCGGGTTTATCCCCTAGCTCTGCCTCTGAGCTTTGTGTGATGGGGGGGGAACTGCTTCACTGTTTAGTACTTCAGACTCACCAGGATCAGCTCGGGGTGAGGCACACTGATAAATTTTGGATTAGGCACTGGCAAAAAAAACTGCCTGGCAGCCTCACAGCAAAGGATTTGTCAGTGTTAGACTGAATAACCACTATCTTCAGGGACATGCCATGACCAGAAGGGTCCAGGCTATGCAGACAAATCAATGGGGGCTGAAGTCTGACATGGATTTCAGCAGTGATGTCTCTGGGGTTTCTCTGCCCTGAATCAGAAAGGTGCAGGTTGGGACTCAACGTGGATCTTTTGCCTAGCCGTGGTGTGCAGGAGGCTGTCCCCAGCCCTCCCAGCAACTATTTAAAAGATCAAATCAAATTACCCCCTGGGTGAATCTATCCCATATTTTGTTTGCAACATCCTCCTCCAGCCCATTCGCCAGACTTGCTGTCTGTCTGCACGGCCATTAATGAATTGCCAGGGCAAGCTGTTGCAACACTGGGCCTCTGTGAAGGTCTGAGGAGCAAACGTGGGTTGATAGTAATAAATATTGATTTGTCTGTAAGAGAAACAGCAGCATTTATGGGATCGTGCTGGACACCCAAGTGGTGACCAAATTACCATGGGGTCAAATGCTTAGCAGAATGCTAATAAGCCATTTATATAAGAGGCAGCAAAGCAGGGGCAGCGAGGACTTCTGCAGAACTCCTCCATTCGGACCATTGTGAGGAGGGTCAAAGACAGGTCTATGCAATTTATAACAGTTCGAGGCCCAGGTTTAGTCCTTTCTTAAACAGTCCCAAATGCTTTGGCCAGCCTCAGGGTCTAGCAAACAAGGCCCCTACAGACCATCAGCTCCCAGCCTGTCTCAGAAATGCAATAAATTGTCTGCATTTCCCTAATGCTGCAACAGGATAATATTTAATTCTTTTTATTCATGGGCTCCAAGGGGACTGCAGATACCCAGCTTGTTTCCAAAAACAGCCATGAAGAGTCACACTGTTTTCACAACAAGTCTTTTCATCTCTAAAAAGGCTTCTGGCCCAGTGACTGCTAGCCCATCTCATCTGAAGCTCTAAAAGTACCTTTGGATTTAGGGCATTTTGCTGGCCTGCTGTCAGTTAAAATGACACTATTGATCCAAATCTGGTATTTGTAACCATTTGAGTGTAATTTAATTGAGACAAGACCCTAAAAGCAGTTGAAGGACCAAAAAAAAAAAAAAAAGACATTCATTTATCCCTTGCCCAATAAAGCACATACACACACTTTTAAAACTGAACTATACTGAAGAGGAAGCATATAGAAATTTCCTCTGACTGTCCACAAAGCAGTGCCTCAAGAATGGCACCATGTTCTTCCTACAGGAGACTGAGAAAAATAGGTTTGGGTTTGGTGGGATTTTTTCCTCAAATCGTGAGCTTGAGCAAAACTAATCCTTTGCAAGGAAGGGCTGAGACTATCTTTAGACAGCAGTGAAAGAACTGGTCCCATGGGAGCCTGGACTGCTTCCAGGAGAGAACCTTCATAACTTTTACCTGTCCGCTGAGAGGGGTGTGATAATATCCCCATAAAACGTATTTCTGAGCTTTTTCTCCCTGAGGATATATTGCTCTCATTCTGCGTTTTAGGAATAAAATTTCACAGAGCATATTGTGGATTATGACCAGATTTGGAAGATACATTTGAAAGGCAGGATGACCAAAAAGGCACCACAAGGCATGTTACTTGTTAATGCCATCCCTGATAAAGGACAGCATCTTACCACACTTCCTACAGCTTGGGCTGCTCCAGTCTCACTCTGCCCTTGCAGAGCTGTCTCAGCCCAGAATGTGCCACCCACAGTTCATCCCCTAAGCATGGCTTGTTTGACCTTTCAAAATATGGCTCTTTGGGGATTTCAGTTTGACTGGACCCTTACTACTCTTGGCAGAAGTTGAAATTGGGAAAAAAAAAAAAGAAAAAGAAAAAGGGAAAGGGCAAAAAGAAATATCAATCTTCCTCTTTTTCCTTGGCAATAAATTGCTCCCACTTTATACTATTTCTGAATTACTGAAACTAACAAACAAACACAAGTTATCCTCTCAAACAGAAAGGGATCAAGTCCCTTTCTGCCACACTGAAAGGATAATCTAGCTCAAAAACCCTTGATAAGCACAGTAACATGCAGTGAAATCCTAATACTACAACTGATCACAGGAGTTTTGACTTCTGTGAGGTAGGAATTTCACTCACAAGCCTTTCTTGGCCTATGTTTACAGCTGTGTCTCTATTCAACTCTAGCCTATGCTTATATACAACTTTATTATTTAATAAGGTTTATTATTAACTTCTTAATAATAATTAGAAAAATAAAAATACTGGCAAGCTCTGCTAGGCCCTGTAACTTTCTTCTGGAAATAAAAGAGTCCCCAAAAAAGAACCGCTTTGATTTGACACGATCATAAATCATCTAATCAACCTTTTGTCCCTTTGTCTCATGAATGGAGAGAACTGACTCCAAAGAGCCTTCTTCTTTTTCATCTTCAAATGTAACGTCATGGGTAGGACACAAAGGAAACGGTAAAAGGATTACCAGCACTGATCTCAAGAAGGTATTAATGTCCTTTCATGTTGTTCTTAGGAAGGAAGAGGAAGATGCAGACCTAAAGTATTTAAAGTCTGAAATCCTATTAAAATCACATCTGTTATCTGAAAAGGCATTTAAGCATGTCTCAGACTGGGTGCTGGGTAGCCACCACTGTACCAAGCAGCTTCAAATCCAGCAAATCTCTGAAAATTCGGAGTATGGTTTGCAAAATCTTTCCTATCTCCCTCCAAAGTCAGAATTACAACTGACCTCCCTGGGATTTCTTACAGGAATGAGAAGTTATTCTTGCTTCCACCAAGTGGGTTGCAGAGACTCACTACAGCAGGATTGAGGGGCATTCACAAGCCCAGGAAGTGGAGAGGCAGATGGATGGTGTGAGGGATAGCGGTGAGCAGGGTGGGCAGTCACCCATGGGACTTTTCCTCCCTCCTCTCATATCAGCCCAGAGGTACAAGGATCCCACAAGGATGAGGCTGCAACAGCCACAGCCAGGGTCCATGAGGCCAAATTGGAAAGTAAATCCAGGTGTTCAAAGGGGCGTGCCAGCCCCAGGGAGCACAGGAGGGTAATCCCTCCCTCTGCCTCATGAGGATGCCACCATTCCCTACCAGGCCTTGCACACGATTGGGCTCTTGTTGGCTCTGCTACATGACAAAGTTTGTGCCAGAGTGGTTTGTGAGGTCTCAGAGATATTTGGCAAGGGGGAGGGCACTGCGACAGCACTTTACAGCACTTCTAGATGGCAAAGTCTAACTGGGTTCACGGGGTCTGTGTATCACTTTAAAGTTAATATATAGCTTCTTTTCACCTGAGTGCTGTCTGCAAGAAGTGTTCAAGACATGGCAGCCCCCCAGCTGGGTCGCGTAATGCACAGTCATTGTAAATGTCTCCAGGACACCCTCTTGGTGACCTTCCTGGAAGACTCCAGGGATCCATCCTTCCTTAGGAAGGTGAAAGGCAGTCTTCAATAGGTAACATTTTTCCGCAAAATGGCACTGTAGAGGTTTGACTCTACTGGGTACTGAACAGACACATATTTATTTTGGGGATGGCGAAGGAGGTAAAAGGGGGCATATCGAGGCCGGGATTTCTCAGGGGAATTGATCTATGACCTACAAGCCAAGTCCACGCAGGCAGCTACAGATTTTGCTGGAACTGTTTGCCCTTTTAAACTGTGATTGAGTTTATGTGGGTTTTTTTAATCAGGACAGACAGTAACTAGACAGATGTAGTGCATCCCACATAGACAACCTTGTTTTCTCTCTTCTTCTAGGTTCTCATGCGTACAGAGAGGTTAAGAAAAGGTGAAAGTGTGCAAGCCCTGCAGTGACTTTCAGTGCTTAGTGGTCCAAAGGCTATGGGATGATAGTCAGAGATTCAGGGAACACGTCATTGGGCTTGATAAGCTAACCTATCTGGATTAAACATGGTGGTATGGATCACACCTGCACCCCGTTATTCCTTCACATTACAGATATGAATCAAGAACAAAAGTTGCCACCCTGCATGACTTACCCAAAGCTGTGTATATAAGTACTGCCTAATTTAAAACAGGGCAGAGATTGGGAGCCGAAAATAGATGTACCTACAACTTCCTGCACCATTGCTTAGGGATTTACAAGTTGAGCCCTTAGCCTGTAATTCAAATAATCCTTTGATGCCTGTTAACTTCTGCAGGTAGTGTAGCAAGCTATGACAACAAGGCTGTCTTTAAGAGACTGCGAGTGCTGTCAACCAACCAGACAGATGACAACATAACATCGTAACACCAGTTCCCAGGAGACCTAGGCAGAAGCATGGCAAAAGATGAAGCCTGGCAGTTTAAACTGAGATAAAATCTCCAAATGAAGAATCTTACAACATAGGCAAAATAGACAGAGGAAGGGAAATACAGCCATACAGATCCTTTGCTACAGGAAAAAGAAGTCATTTAAGTATGTGATGTAAATATTCCTTGACAATATTATCCTTGTCAGTGTATCCTTACCAGTGTCCTTCTTCTTTGTTCGTGAAAGCTCATGGACTGTTGCTCCAATATCATTTCTCAAGGACTTGATGATCTTGTCCAGTGCTGGGACATTCTTGCCTTCCAAGTTAATGAAGAATTCATACTCATCTTTGTTGAGCCGGGAAGGTCGGGACTCAATGTGGGTCAGGTTTATTCCTTTTTCCTATAAGAAACAGAGATTCTGGTCCCACACAGCTTGGGGGATGAAATATGACATAAAGACTAGCTAAAATTCATGTGTCAGACAACAGCTCCTACTATACAATCCAAACAACTCAAAAGTAGAGACTTGCCTATGGTGGCCATTGAACTGAAGACTTTCACAACAGGGAGGGAGACAAGAAGGAAGAATGAGAAGGATGCAGTATTCACCTTGTGCAGAGCACTAACATAAAGATTATGCATGACATAAACCTTTGAAAAAGGTGGAAGCAGGATACAAGTTGTAAACAGGCTTTGTATTGTAAATGGTGGCTCCAGTACTACAAGTACATAATGGAAGCTTGTCTGTGTGGACAAGAACATTTCCCCAGTATCAACTTGGGAAGTAGGCGTTCCACCTGAAGAGAACCCTCTCATGAGAAAATGAATGCTGTATTTATAAGCATCTTGAAAGGAGGTTGGAAAAGCAAGCAGCTGGGCACCCTGTGAGGTAAGCTTCTGCCAAGCCACTGCACAGTCACCTGCAAAGCCACCTGCATGGTTTCCAGGGCTGTGAGCAGGTGCTGGGCAGAGATCCAATTGGAAACACGGATCCGCATGAAAAAGGCAGCCAAGGGTTTTGCAAATAAAAACACTGGTGTTTTAAACCACAGAATCACAGAGCTGTTGAGGTTGGATGGAGCCTCTGGAGATCATCTAACAGTCTGCTCAGGCAGGGTCTGCTAGGGCAGAGTGCTCAGGACTATGTACAGTTGAGTTTTGAGTATTTGTACAGATGGAGACTCCACAACCTCAGTGGAGAACTGGTCCAGAGTCTGACCACTCTCACAGTAAAGAAGTCTTTTCTTTAGCACAGAAATTCAAATTCTGTCCCGCCAAATACCTTCCCTGACTAGCAGGGAAGCTCTGAAGAAAGGGATCATAGTCTTGCTGACTACAGCCAGTGGCTACCCAACCACAGACATGACACCATGTCAATGTGTAAGGCAACAAGTAGCCAAAAATCCTATTTTTCCAGTCACATAAACACAACTCCAGGAAAATCAACCTCAGTTTAGCTGAACTCAAATGTTTTCCTGAGCACTGTAATGTGAATATGAAAATAGAGCTTTCTTCTCTTTTTTTGAGAAAAACCTTTTAAGCACATTTTGGTTGGTGCTGACTTTACCACCTGACCTTCTTGTCAGGCTCACACTGGAATGGTGGCCACAGCACACCATGACCAGGTCTGGGCTTCTGTCCCTTGGGAGGAATAGACAAACCCCTGCAGGAAGTTTTGGATTGAGGATCAACCAGAGAGGAGTCAGAGGAGCTGAGACACAGTGCTCAGCAGCCCTGGAGCAGCTTTTGTTTTGCTGCTTTCAGGCTTAAGACCCCAAACTACGTGGGGTGAAATGATGGCCCTGTTGATGTCAGTGTCAAACCCCCTGCTGCAGTGGGGTCAGAATTTAATCCATGAAGAAATGCTGTGAGGATCTACTTGTGACCTACAGGGAAGAAAGAGGGAAGCTTTTTTAGTGTGCCTCCCTCCAGTCTGAGCTTCTCAAGCCCTTTAAGGTTTTCTTTGCTCCTCTCAGTGCTTGCACAGCGCAGGGGGGCATCTGGCCATCAGCAGCAAAGACCTCATTCACTCCACCACAAAAGGCAGTTTATTACTTGGTAGGAAACAGCATGCATGTCATTCCTCTGTTTCCTGAGTGTCGCACGCTACAGATGTACTTAAATTGTTTGGCTAGATACCAACACAATAAGTTGAAAAGGTCAAAAGCGCATTTGCCAACTGCTGCTCTTGAGAGATGCTGTCCTCAAGGGGCCGTCTGGGGGAGAGAATGGCCACCACTGTCCTGGGCCCCGAGGACAATTTGTTTTAGGCCTCTGAAGCCCCATTTCACAAACAGACCGCACATTGTACCCTCTGCTTGGTGAAGGGCTGGGAGGTGGGGCGGCCTGGAGATGGAAGTCCAGATGACTCGGGGCGAGAAAGCTTTTGACAAAGAGCAGGCGCCAGGGGGCTGCTAGTGGAGAGCAGTGTGGCAATGTGGGGCTGGTACCCAGAGCACAGGGCTGCTCGGCTGCTCTGTGTAGCCACTCACAGAGATGGAGAGTGGCTGTAAAACCATCCCCTGCCAAAGGCTTGGCTCAGGCACACTGAGGTGCTGCTTTACTTTCACCTTGCACTGATGTGTCAGGGTGTTGCATTGTGTCTCTGTGTGGATTCATGGGAGAATGGAGTTCCAGGTCTTGAATGGTTTTCTACATATTTCAGTCTGTAATAAGTGTTCAAGGCCAAGTTGGAGGGAGTTTTGAGCAACCTGATCTGGTGGAAGGTGTCCCTGCCCATGGCAGGGCGGTTGGAACTAGGTGATCTGTAAGGTCCCTTCCAACCCAAACCATTCTACAGTTCAACAATTCTATAACATAGACTTCTGTTCAGTGGCCGCTATCCCCTGCTTCCCTCCCCCACCTACAAGTGTTCACCCTGCCTTAGCATCCCTGCCCCAGAGGTTGCAGAGCTCTTTGAGACTGGCACTTCAATTATATCGTTTTATCGTTTGATTTTTGCCTTTTCTGTTGCACCAGCTCTCCAACCTGTCTTCGCAGGCAGATGCACGAACAGCAGTACCCACAAAGTAGAGAGAATGATTGAGGGGCTGAGAATAAAGAGACAAGCTGCAGGGTTGGCACATGGCATACTTAAGGCAGCAGGAGCATCAACGCCTCCCCAAGTATCACTACAATCTAAAAGAGTGGGGAAAAGGAAAAAAAAAGAAGAGCTCATGAGAGTCACCTCCATTCTTACACCTGAGTTAAGCAGAAGAGTTTCCAACAGAGTGGGAAGAGATCCTTGTTTTCTCTCTTCTATTTGAGGGATGCCTGCAGCTCAGCAATGTGCAGAGCTAACTTCTTTGTGCCAAGGCTTTGGGACCTCACAGCAGAGAAGCTGAAGGGAGAACCCTTCTGGAGACTGTTTTTAAATCAAGAATTCAGCAGCAGCCGTCCAACTCCCTGAACTGGTGCTCCTGGAGAACATGTTCTCATATGCTATGCCTTGATACTAAGCCACTGATTTCAAAATATTTACAGTGACTGTTACTAGAGTTAACAAATCTGAATTTCATTCTAGTCCAACTACTCCATCTAGTGTTTAATCCTCATAGTTTCACATTGTTCAAAATGTTTTTGTATCCTCAGTATCTTGCAATTGCATCAGGTTTCTCACTGTAGTTGATACTTAAAGCTCCAACTTCTGGAGACAAATGGTTACCTGAAAAAGGTGAATGGGGACTTTTTTTGTCTAGTTGCTTATTTTGAGCAGTTTTCAATCCCTGTGGTTTTTAGTAGAGCTTGAAATCTTGACAACATATGCCCTCAAAAGGCAACCAATAAAAGTTCTGTATTTATTTTATGTGACTTAATGGTTTCTGAGCTATTTTTTGTTGATGGAACCTAGATCCCAAGCTAAGTAGTTTTGGAAGATCTGAGCTGTCACATGTTTGAGGCTGTATTCACACATAAACTATTAGTATTGATCTCTTCTGCCTTTCGTATTTTAGACCTGGTAGGAACCAGATGAGCCCATGTCTTGAGATTAGATGTGCCTTTGCTAAATTCGCCCCACCATTCATTGCAGTGGCAAAGAATTTGTAGCAGGTTGGTACTTCCCTAGTGACCCATTGGAGTGAGTCCAGAGTAGGGCCACAAAGATGGCTGCAGCACCTCTCCTATGGAGACAGGCTGAGAGAGTTGGGATTGTTCAGCCTAAAAAAGAGAAGGCTCCAGAGAGACTTTCCAGTACCTAAAGAGGGCCTACAAGAAATCTGGAGAGGGACTTTTTACAAAGGCATGTAGGGATAGGAGAAGGGTTGATGGTTTTAAACTGAAAAAAGGGAGACTTAGATTAGATATTAGGAAAAAAAATATTCACAGGGTGGTGAGACACTGGCACAGGTTGCCCAGAGAAGCATTGGCTGCCCCATCCCTGGTAGGGTTCAAGGCCAGGTTGGACGGGACTTGGAGCAACCTGCTCTAGTGGAAAGTATGGGTTGGAACTAGATGATCTTCAAGGTCTCTTCCAACCCAAACCATTCTATGATTCTCCTCAGGTTTATGACCAGCATACAGGTTGAGTCTCTCCTACACGGATACATCATGTCATACAACCATGTATGTACTGGAGCACTCTGTGTTTGTAGAGGAGTGGTTTCTGTTCACCTTGCATTTATTTCAAAGCAGTGTACTAGGCCATTTCTAATTTACTTTTTAGCAAGTATTAACAATTCAGAACAGATTTTTGCCTTGAGGACTAGCACCTAATGTGCATCACAGAGGTACAGTATTGCCAAATCTGTTGAAGTTAGCAGAAGCCACTCCAAATTTCTTGCTTTTTCTCTTAAAACGTCCACTCCTGGGGGTGAAAAATCAGCTTCATTATTTTAATATCCAAGTTAACTGTATCTCTATCATCTCTATCATTCCTCATTACAGAAAGAAGTCACAAGACATGTTTTCAGAGTTCAAAAATAAATCCATTTTGTGTAAATCATAATCTGTGAACGACAGGAGTTAGCAATGCAGATTGCAATTTACAGCAGAGGCAACGGTGGATGCAGGAGGAGATAGCCCATCTCCCTGAGTGCCTTACCCACAGTGCTGGATCTCAGCCTTGGTTCCCTCTCAGAGGCTGTGAAGCAGCTCCAGCCCCTTCCCCATGTTATTCCAGTTATGGCATCCTGACTGAACATCTCCCGCACCGCAGCAGCCCCACACTAGCAGGATCAAACCAGCCTGGTGATACATTGCACAGATACAGTGTTGCAGAGGTCACTCTCAAGAGAATTTGGTCCCACTCTCAGAGAGTTGAATGGCCTGATCATTGGAAAAGAAAAGTTGTGTTTTCTTAGTTACATGGGGAAACTTTCAATGGGGATGGATACTTTCTGGGAACATTATGGGCTACTACTTCCCATGGTGTTCATATGTCCTTCTGTTTATTCATTACTAAATGCCCCTGGTTATGGTTGCTAAAACTAAGTACAGCTGGGAAATCCATCTGCAGCTTGTTTTCATGGCTGCTGTCACTAGGTTTGGCTTCACCAGGACACCCCACATTATTACCAGATGAAGAACAGTCAGCGGCACTATGGTGCCACTAATCAACACTCAGCGAGAACTTGGATGAAATGTCCCAAAACAAGGACTTACTCGTACTTTCCTGATCAGAAAAAAAGTTAAAAATAGAGAAAAGAAAAAAGTGACATGTTCATTTAACTCTTGCCATGGCCTGGTTCAGGACTTACTAAAGGAGAACAATTCCAGAAGCACAAGTAAAAACTCGGTGCCCAATTTCCACAAGGGATCAGGGGAGTCAGAAAGTTACAAGAGATGCCTTCAGCTGTGGTTTTCCAAAGTGAAGGCAAAGGCAGCTCTCTGGGTCAGCTTCACTGTTCAACAGCTTGCTTCTCAGCTGAAGACAGTGCCTCCTTACCTTCTTCTTTACATCTGCTAGGATATTCCTTGCATGATAAACTCACAGAGGCAAAGGGACCCAGAGCTGGCTCCTGACAGCAAACAGCTCCAGAGGGCAGCTGGCCCTGAGGCAGCCCTTGGTGTCCATCACTCTGCACTTCTGCTCATACTTCTGCACGTACAAACTCTAAAGCTTGGTATGTGGCATTAAGCACAATCCAGCCACAAAACATATGGACAAACCGAAAAGCAAAGGCGACAGTACCTGCCACTGCTCAAGCACCAAGAGGGCACTCCTCTCTTTAATTCATGTTGGTTTACTAGGTTAAGGAGTCTTGCTTTCCTGGGCCTCAAAAGAGGAAAGGTCAGACTAAGGACACAGATTTGGAGCAATAAGTTCAGTTGTAATTAAGTTATTGTAGCTATGTATATGCATATTATAGTGAAAAAAACAAGTCTCTTGGTAGAGGCATGCCTGGCCTGTTCACCTATCACTGCAGACACCTCCAACACACCCCCCTGGCCAAAGTAACTGATCATTTCTCCTTATTTGGAAACAACCCAAAACACTGCAGAGCCAATACTTTCCCAAGGGGCAAAAAGATGTGTCACTTTGGACTTTTTGTTGAATGGGGGGAGCTCCTAAACAGAAAAAGAGCACAGTCGTCTTTGCTGGTTCTGAAAGTGCAGGGTCCCATTTAGTCCAGCCTGTTACTCCCACCCCGTCCTCCTGTGGTGCAGTACCTTCCTCCCACAGAGCATCACTTTGGAAGCAAGAGTACCACTCAGTGCAAACCAGTGGGGCTGCTTTTGAGCTAGAGCCCTAACCACCATAAGAAAATCACTGAAAATTCACTGTACTGAAGTCCTGCTCTGTATTTGGGAAGGCCACTTCAGTGAAGAGAGGATGGAAGGGTCCTCTCAGAGAATTGCTTGAGTAAACTTGTAACATATACCAACCCAATGTTTTCTGCATGCTATTGCTGACATATCTTCTACTACTTGTAAATCCCTCAGGAAAATAACTTGGGAGAAGATTAATGTATTGACAAATTCATGTGGAAAAATTTCAATTAGAACTGAGGGCTATTCTTTTACATATTGAAATGTATAGTTCTGATATTTTAATGATTAATTTCACTTTGGAAATGCAAACGTTGGGGGGGGCAATGCTAGGGGTGTTTTTTCACTCTTTTTCTTGTAAAGTGGACTTTGTTGTTGTTTTAAAAAGTGTTCTCAATTTCAGTAGTCTTTTATCACTACAGACGAAAATAAACATTCCCATCAAGTGTAACACTTGGCTTAACCCAACATGATCTGCTTTACTTTTTCAGTTTTGACAAGAAACCTGGAAGATTTCTGTCTTTTTTCTGACCTGGACTTACACTCTGTAACGCTTTGATGTGTCCCCCCAAAGAGTGAATCAAAAAAGAAATGTAATTCCACAATAACTATTCTGTATTCCTGATTTTAGGTGTGATAATTTAACTATGTGTGATGTCCTATTTCAGACTAAGGTATTTATTTGTGTTTTGGCTTCTTATCTACCATCTTCTGTAATAGCATGAGAAAAATAAGCAGCATATGGCTGCACCAAGCAGTGCCTTAGTGTAGAGCGTGTCCTATTAAAAAGAAGTTAGTGGTGGACTCTGCTGGTGAGTTTATGCTGTCTCTACAGCCACCCTCAAGTCTACAATGATGTCAGGGTTGTTACCGAAGCAGAACCTGTAAGGAAGCTGTACGCACACTAAGACAGATAAAGAATATGGACAAGTAGGCTTTTGAACTCCAAAATAATTGAGTTTGATAAGCAGAAAGTGAATCTTTATCACATCCTAATATACACAGAGAGCAGCTAACATGGAAGCAATGTAGATTCATTTTTAGCAATCTGTTTATTGCTGGGCATGATAGAGTTGCTATTGCATTACAGCGCATGCCAGAGTGCTGTAATGTGGCCTTGCGGGCACTGCGTCTCTGCAGGGAAGGTGCAGGGACAGCAATGATCGTGCTGCCAACAGTGGCGTAGGGCACTCCGGGTACAGAGCGGTCCAGGAGGTGCAGGTTCAGGCAGCCAGGCAAGGATTTGAAAAACAGAGGGTGGACAGTGGTAAGAATTGCTTAGGAGCCTGCTCAGGTATGGTGTTTGGGAGATCTTCCTGAGTGCTGCTTATTTTCATGTGTGAGACTGGGAAAGGACTCTCCTCATAGCCAAAGCAGATGTTGAACATAGACATGGTCTGGGTTTGCTTTCAGAGACAGAAATGCTTTCAGCTCAAAAAGCCATGTAGTCTTTTCTTTAAATATTTGCCTGCCTTTCTGAGGGTCCAATCCTTCTTCTATGGAGACTCATTGCTCTTTCTGACATTGTGCATTGGTCCAACACTGAAATGCATTAGAATATGAATCAAGAGTAAACATATGAAAAATATGATCAAGTACGTTTTGGACATAAAGCCGGTAGACTCAGGAGCTGAGTACCTAGAGGAGATTCTTCAGGAAAAAAAAGCCTTCAAGCTACATAGGAAAAACAATACTTTCAGTGCAGCCACATAACTGTATGCAGCTGAGACCTGAACAGAAAACAAGAGTTTGGGTTTTTGAGCAAAAAAAGCAAACATGAAAGCATGCAGTTCTGTCAACTGCATGTGCAACCTTGAGAGATGCTTGAGTAGGACTAAAATCACTGGTTCCCCAAAATACATTGGAATTCTCTTAAACTTGGTGTCTCAGTTACAGGATGTAATTCTGTGCCATGAGCACTCTCTCTGTAACCACTGGCCTTTTACCTTCAACCTACCTGGGTATGAGACTCCCCTACCTTCAGTACTTCTTGGCCTACAGTGGTGGCTTACACAGTTCATCTGGGCTGTGTTCGGACTTCCTTCCCCAGGAGATTTACCTTCTGGGTGAGTGCAGATTACGTCTGGACTGGGGAGCAGCCACGGCGCTTGATGAGCTGCAGGGCTAGGTTGCAGATCCCTTTGGGTTTTTGCTCCCCATGGAGATCAAGCTGTGGTGGGGGATAATGCCTGGCCAAGTTTCACCCCAGAGCAGAAGCAGGACATGGGCAGTATGTGAACTTGGGAGTGAGGACCTGCTTGTGCATCCTGGGCAGGGACATAAGAGCCCTCTCAGGGTAACAGAATTTTTTTGTTCCAGCTCTTAAACCGAGAAGATGAATGTCCACAGGTCCACACCTCCCTTACAGAAAGGCAGCCTGACTGCTGATGGTACCACAAGATCTATCAGTTCTTTAGGAATCCCTTCAATTCTCTGTGTCTTAATTGGGATCTTGCTTCCAGACTTTGTCCCCTGTCTTGAAAGATTTATTTTCAGACTTTCATATTTACAGCTCACTTAACCTTCCTTCTCCCCCCTTCATGTCCCAGAGTAGTTTTGTAGATTGGCTAAAGAAGAGGCAAAATCTTCAAAGCCAGTGCCAGAGGCTCTGTCCCTTAATCACTCCCAAGGACAAGCTGGGAGGAGGAGAGGGTTGAGCTGTGCTCTTTGCCTGCATTCCCACACACAAGTGCCCACAGCAGCCTCAGCAAGGATCAGAGGGACTCCAAACACACCACGCATGGCCATCAGCACCAGCAGCCAAACAAGATCTGTCACTTCCTGGAGGTCGATTGCTACAGCACCACGTCTGCTCCGGAGAACAGCCTGATCATATTTTGTGGCTTCTGTGTTGTGCTTTTTCCTACTTCATGTGGTTGTGTGAGGCAACGACTGCCAGAGAAGCTGTCCCCACATCTCCTTCCTGTGCCACCCCTCTGAGACAAAGCCACTGCGTTTCCCCAGGCCAGCATCAAGCTGGCAACAGAATCTCTGAGGACAAGGCAAGGGATGTCCCTGCCCAGAGAAGCCCACCCATGGAGAGTCTGAACTAACTCTTGTAGCTAATCTGCATCACACAGTTGATTTTATTAAGCAGGGAAAGGGTACAAGAGGAAAAAAATCCTCTTGAGGTCCTCCTCCTTGTCCCCACATTTCACCTGCATATCATCACCTTCCTCCTCTCTGCTGTGGATGTCACCTAGCACAAAGTCTGTGTCTCTGAGGCACCATGGTTATGGACCAGGTGGGAAAGGGTGGAGGTTCTTTTTGGCCATGCATTCTCATGAGCCTTACACCACTGTACACAGAACGAGGTCCTTTGCGCTGAGCATGAACTGCGCAAGGGCCGCTCTGGTTTATATACCCCAACACTCATGAATTCACTGATGACAGCCCTGAGAAGCTGAAAAGGCGGGTCAGGCTTGTACCATTAAATCCCTTTCCTCCAGCTACCTACCTATTTCTCTACTACACTGCCAACAGCATGCAAAACTGATATAACTTATGCCAGGTCTTCTGTCAAGCCTTGTTGCTGCAGGAGACTGCAAGTTTGCACAGAAAGAATCGGCTTTGTTGGGATGGAAAATCACCCAGACACCAGTGCAGACATCTTTATCTGAGCCCCATCCCCTCAGTTGCCATCAGGGTCACTGGGGAAAACCATGACTCATCTGGTCTAGTTTTGGTACCTGCTTTGGGGTGGGAAGAGTCATGTCCAAGAAGCAGCTACTTCTCCCTTTTCTACACTAGCTCCCCTACAGATTTTCCCTTAGAGCTGACAGCAGTTTGGTTAGTAGACAACAATGTATTTAACCAGAGAATATTAACAGCTTCCTTAATTCACTTACAGACATGCACACCACCAACATGCAGACATTTTGCAGGGCTACATTACAGTGGTCAGTTCACAGATTCAGACTAGCTGTGCTGTCACTGGTGTGAATTTCTCTTCATCTTAATGAATCAAATATGTCCTATAACTCATAATTAGTTTTCATTTGGACTTGTACCACACAAATCTTTTATTTCCTAGTCAGTTCAGTTTACAAATGGAAAGTATGCAGGCCACAACTTTTTACAGTGTTCTACAGAAAGAGCTGTTTTCAGGCACAACTAGTACATGATGATGTTCAAAGAAAAAAAAAGAAGTCACAAAACCAATATGAGAATGTATTTGCTTGGGAGCCCAGAGTACATAGCTCTGTGTGTTGCAACACAACCTGAATTGCAAGGATTTTGTGCTTTTTAAACATCATCCATGTCATCTGGGAAATATTTCTGCAAGAATAAATAGGCACACAATGTTCTGAAAGGTAAATGGCTCCTTGTTTCTCCAAAAGCTTTCCCAATCAGTCAGTGCAAGTTGCTGAGTCCCTTTGATGCTGCCATTTTGATGCTGTTTTGTAGATACCCTCTACTGACTCTGTAGAAGTACCACTGATGGGAGATGGTGGGCTTATTTATATCAGATTCACTGAACTGGACAAGGGCTAAGAGGACAATAGCTACTTCCAGCAGAAATACTTCATGCAACATGTATGCTATGAGTCACACAGCTCACATGCAGGTTACATTTGCCTTTATATACATATACATACACATACCCAAATGTCAATCTCAAATTATTGCCCAATTCAATTCTACTCTTACTCAAGCAGTTACAATGGACTATTTCCTTCTTAAATGGAGAAAATGCATTTTTTCCATCCTCATGTCAGTTAGAGTAGAGGTTTTAATTTAAACATTTGAAATCAAATTTTAACTTTAAAAGGCTAGTTCTTCTCCAAGAATTGAACGGATTTTAACCCAAGAAAAGAAATTCATGCTGCTCTCCACCATCATGACAATGAAGTGGAATCCCAAAAACGTTGCTGTAATACAAAAATTTAAATACCTGCTCAGATCTCCTGAAGGAAAATACTTACCTCAAATGTGCGCAAAACTTTAGCCAATGCCCCAACTTCTTCTTTCAGAGAGAAAATCAAAGAAATCACACCATTTTTATTTGAGGACTCTTCAATGTACATAGATTCCTGAAAAAAAAATAAATTAATTGAGCAAATAAAAAGATTTACATTCACTCTAGGAGCCAGTTTTGCTTTGCTCCATTTCCTTTTGCATGCCATCAACACTATAAAGAGGGTATAAAGCTGCTTTAAGTGGAAGTCAAGGCAATTGTTGCTGCCAGAACTTGAGTAGCTCTGGGGCTGCTCTGATTTATAATCTGATTTATTTGTAGAGACAAAAATCCCTTCTTTCAAACTAGGGCCCATGTGGAAGAAAAGTAGTCTAAAAGGACATGAAAGTAATATCATCTCTGCCTTGCTTCACCTCTCAAGTGTATCAAGACCAAGGATGGCTGGAAACATTACTGTACTTTGGCTTCAGCTGCAGTACAAAGACCTTCCCTCAGGCTTTCTTTTCATTAACACTCAGGATTAAGCAGAGTGATGGAGATGAGCTCTGTGCATAGAAGCAGGTTATGATCTGTGTTTCCCTTCAGTTCTGCTTGTACCCTTCCAGGTAGGCCCAGGAGATGTGGTATTCACAAGAAGGATACGGCAAGTGGTTTAAAACCAAAATAACAACAACCAAACAAAAAGAACAGGGAAAAATGTTGGAGCAAATGTTTAGATCTTCCCTAAATTCCACAATGAGTAGAGACTCAGGGCAAGACATGTTTTCATTTATGTTTGTTCCCTTTCTTTTACTGACTTTCTCTGCACATTCCAAAGGCAATTTCCAGTATTCCCAAGCAAGGAGAATGTTTATTTTAATTATTTTCATGGTTCTCGTTACCAGAATGTCTTGGTATTTCTCAGTACACGTATTTCTTTTCACAAAAGCCCTGTTAAGTAGAAAGGAGCTATTTCACCACTTCAGAAACAGGAAACTGAGTCCTGGAGTGGGCCTAGGTTTTCAAAATTACCTGGGTACCTGACATGGCAGGTAAGTGCCTGCTGAGACTTCCACAATCTCTTAATTTTTCTGATGACAGCAAATTGGATGCACAACCAACACGAATGTTTGGAAGTCACATTAATACCTTATTTGTTGGGGGTGAGGTGGGGTGGTGGTGTTAACATCTATTGGCCTTGGGCAAATTGCCCTTGGTTGGTGTTTCAAAGATCACACAAGACATCTGCTACACAGGCAGGTACTGGTATAACAAGTCCTCAGCCAAAACTTGACTCAAATTATTCATTCAATTTTTCTTTATGTATCTGAAGATCTGCAAATACAGCAGTCAAAGCCTGCCTTTATTGTAGCTATTTCTTAATTTAATGTATAAATCAGAGTATAATGAATCTCAGGTCCTAAATACTGTCCTTAGAAAAGACAGTCTTTCTAACAGACAAATTAACACTCAAATCTAGCTGCCCTGAAGCCATACAGTTCTTGGTGGGACTACATGTTCTGAGGCACTGTTATAAGGAGTTGTCTTATTTTGTAAAGTAAATAATTGCTGATTATTCAGGTTGTCTGTGAGGCTGCTGCTAACCTGAGAATTCACTTCCAGAAACTGGTAACAGATTTTTCTATATCTGGCTTTATTTCCAGAGGTTGCAAAGGTTATCCAAATGTTTTCCACTTTATGGGGAACCTCTAGTGGGAATTGTAGTAGAAATACTAGTTTTGTGCACCAGAGGGAAGATTGTCACCTGTGATGTTTCCCACAGCATCTCAGGGTCTCCTGGGTCTTCACCCAGATAGGGAGTTGGCCCAGCTGTTACATGATGGGAACCAAGAGGAAAAGCAGTGAGGAGCGATGTGGCATCTCCTAATGAAACCTATTTACACCTCAAGCAACCTCATTGCAAGGGAAAACAATGACAGGAGTCTATCAAAAGGCAAGCCAAATGAGGGCAGTTCAGAAATTTTATGATAGTGTAACCAAAATGCATCTGAAATGCCATCTATGCATTGCTTTGCCCTTCTGTTTTCTTTCACCACAGCAAAAACTGATCTTAAGGACAGAACTGTGTCTGTCCAATGGACTGAGAATTTGCTTTTCATGGTCTGCACTGGAATTGCTCTAAAAACATTGCAGTTATGTATTTAAAATACTTTTGCCAAGGCATGATGTGAGGACCAACTTCTTTGGCAGGTTGACTTGAACCTGTGTGACAAAGGAAGAATTTGTGGTTTGGACACCTGCAGGAGGTACAACAGAAGGTTCAAGTCCTACAAGGTAATTCTGATGTTAATTTATACCACAAGATGACCCAAAAATGCCTTAAAAACCTTCTTTCTAATTCAGATTTTCGTTGGTCACTAGATTTGATGTGTTGAGATCAGACTCTTTCAATCTGTCATCATTCATTTCCCCACTCTTGTAAATCGATTTATGTTGATGCTTAAATTAAGACATATTGCAGTAGGAAGAAGGCACTAATCCTGCAAATATAGTGATATTTGCTTAACTTCTTGCACATCTGTATATGCACTCAGATCACTTAAAGATCTTTGTACAAATGTTAGTTCCAGCCTGAGTCAGGAACTAACTGAGATGACAGCTTTCATTGCAAGGGAAGAGTAAAACGATCATTTTCCTGGTACCCAGTTCTTATCAATATATATGGAGGCAGTATTTATCAGTACACACTGGGGACAACATACATCAACATATAAACTGGAGGTAATAAACATCAACATACACAAGGCACTCACACTTATTGGTTAGCTTTCTTGTAGTACCTATGCATAGTTTTAACTGCTGATCACAGTTTATCCATTCTCAAATCTAATTTATTATAGAAAGGAATATGGAAAGGAATTGCAACTTTGGGGGTAGCTCTGCTTGCCTAGTACAATCTCAAAGACAGGTGATATGTAGTTGCAAGGATGGGTTTACCTGAGCACAATGTAAATCTGCATTTTTTTGATTACCACTTTGCAAGTAGATTGATATTGCCTTTCTGGCACATGTGGCAGTATTGGAGGTCATTAACACAGACCTGTTAGCTTTCTAATCCATTTCTGAGCTGGTGACATAAAGCCATTCAGAGTGAATTCCAACACTGTTAAAGCCAGAGGAAAGTTTCCTTGAAGTTTAAAGAAAATGAGATTCCTAAGTTACTTCTGAAAATGGAACTAGTTTCCAAGTAAGTTTTCTTAGGGCATTTAGATGCTAAGCTCCAATAGATGTCATTGGGACCAAGCAGTTACACAACTTGGAAAAGTAGTAAGGTGAGACCTTAGAGAACTGTTATAAGAGTTCAACCTCAGCACACAAAGTGGTAGGAAACAAAGCTTCCTTTGTGACTCTGCTCTTTAAAAACCTTGTAGAAACTGAAGCCCTTTTTTGCACATCTTCTGCAGCTTGTCTCTGGCTTCAGCAGCACTGCATAGGACACACAAACACAGAATTTCATCTTAATAATTAACCATGCTGGCCTCAGGTTATGTCACTTGCCCCTGTAGTAACTATAGTGCCTGTAATTGAAAGGCATGGGCTTCAGGACTTTCCTGTATTTCCCAAAAGCAAAGAGTTCAAAGTCAGCCAGTAAACATTAAAAAAGGGGATGTCAGAGTTCCAGAATTTAACAAATAGCTCCACCAGAAGAGCAGGTAACTTCAGCTGCTTTCCTTTAACAGAAGAAGACAGCTTGCTTTCATCACACAGGTTTAAGACCTCTAAATTATCTGTTGCTCTTTTCTGCTTCTTCTCCTTCTCTTTGACATATATGCAAAGATACTGGTGCAATATTGATTTTCATTCTCACTGCACTTTTGTGAGCACAATTAACAACAAACAAGCATGGGGGCTGCCAAAAGGGAAAACAGTGGCAACCAGGCACTGCAAAGCATCAGGACAGGGACATTGTTTCCTCCCATCTTTGGTCACACTGCCTCTCAGAAAGCAGGGGACAAGATTTGCAAGCAAGC
>NW_009924063.1:3291-3594 GCF_000696875.1 Nestor notabilis | reverse complement strand
GGTGGTGGTGGCAGGAGGAAGGCAGTCACAGTCGGGGGACTGTGTGTGCCCTGCAAAGAGCAGGCACACAGACCCCGTCACTTACCTGGAAAGGGTCACCATTCATTTTGCAGTGCTGTGCATCCATGTTGCAGCGGCAGTGATGCCCACGCAGGGAGGCCCCTTTGTCACTGCAGGTGAAGCCTTCTGACCTTACTACAGTGGCCAGAGCTCTGTGCAAAGGTATTTAAAGTGGAGCAAGTGAGGCAAAACCATCCCTTTTCCCCCCTCTACCCAGCTCCCTCCCCTAGACACAGTGCCAAG
>NW_009924063.1:0-3277 GCF_000696875.1 Nestor notabilis | reverse complement strand
CACGCCCCCCCCACCCACCCTTGGCACATGGACAAGCTGCTCCATGCTGGCCAGCCCCTGCGAGTCCCACCCCAGTGCACAGCAGCTCTCCAGCATATTGTTTCTATCTGTGCCCAATGTGGACGAGCAGCATGCTTTGAATTAACAGCTTTCCTCCTCCTGATCAACATCAGACGCTGTTTTCGCATTTTCATGTCAACACATTGTCTTTGGTTTAACCTTCCCTCCCGGTCCATTCGCACCGCTGCATGCACGTTCAGCTTCAGGTCGATTCCCATCAGGGCTCACTCCACGTGACCAGAGATAAGATTCTCCAGGATCTGCTCTTTAGATGCCAAACATGAGCCAGGGTGGGCTGTGGCACAGCACAGCTGCTGAGGGATTTGTCCTTTTGGGATGCCTCCAAGAGGTCGGAAAGCAGGAGACATTGCTCCACACATCAGTCACTGGAAAGAGAAACTCGGTATAAAGGAAGTGTGAGACAGGAGTTAGCTGCATGAACTTCACACTGAGTCTGGACATGGAAAGAGGGAATAAGGTAAAGAAAGAAAAGGAGCAGTGAAAACTAGGTCAGAGATACAGGACAGGAAGGTGCAGAAGAACTGCAGAAAATGTATGTGTGTTTGTATATAGTGCCAGCCATAGAGAGCTACAAGGGGAATGGGGAGAGGGGCGTAAATGACTTCAGAAAAGGCTGGTAAAGGATTGAAGCCCAGATTTGGTTTAGAAAGAAACACCAAAGGGGTTGAGAGAATAAGGGAAAGCTGTGGGCCAATACTGGAGAGCTGGTGAGAAATAAAAAAAAATGACAAAAACAACCAACTGGTCAAGTATCTGTCTTGCTATTTGGGATGGTGAAGTCTGTACCAAGACAAACTATGTCAAAGTGGGTAATCTTGTTATATTTTTGTAATGAAGATGAATTCTGTGGAGTGGAGAAATCATCTCTGTACAGTTATTTTAGCCTTGAGGGAACCCCTACTACATGCACAGTGAAACTCAGATTGGCGAGTACCAACAAAGACTTACCATGAATTATTGGTACTTACAAATAAAATAGCTACTAAATCTGATCAGCCTTATGGTAAGGAAAGTGAGTGGAGCCACTTTCAAGGATCTCAGTCCGATCACAGCCATGTTGAACCCCATGACTGTGGAGCCAGAATCCAGCCCACTGAAATTGAAAAACAATGTGCACCTGAAGTAACTCAGTGCTCTGGGCGAAAATACTTACCTTTTTTTGGAAGTGATGCTTGTTTATGCATCCTGTGGCTGCACACAGGGGTAGAAAGTTACTTTCTGAGTGATCAGCAAGCCTGTGGCATGGGCTGGCAGGTCAAGGTAGGCAGCCCAATGCAATGCACACAGAACACACTGGGCCCTGCTGACATCATGGCACCAGTTTGGGGCAAGGCAAAGTGGAGCAGTAGAGGAAAGCAAGGCTAGCCTTAGTAATATCCAACAGTATAAACGCTACTGGCTTTGAACTGCTCAGCCAACAAATTCTCTATGGTAGGCAGTATTTTGTGCCCTATGCTCATGCAGCACCAGGCACAGTCCTACCCAGGGTAGGGATATTGAAGGCCACCTTGCAAAAAATCCCAGTGAGATGAGGATGGTGACAACACTGGTGCTGGTAGTCCCTATGCAGGACATGACAGTCTCCAGCAACTGGTGTTGTTTACTTCCCCACACACAGTGCCTCACTACCTGGTGTATTTTTCAACTAGATTAAAAAACACTTAAATGTATGTCCTGCAGCTGGCCAAAATAGCTGTGACATCCAAAGTCATAAACTACTTCTGTCATTTGTTTGTGTCTTCCTCTTTCTTTCTTTTTTCCTTCTCTTTTCACTAATCTTTGATCTGTCTCTTTTCCTTCTCTGTGACTTCCACATGCATGTATTCTTTTTTTTTTTTTTCCCCTTTCTTTCATCCCTTTTCTCATGTTTGTTCTCTCTACCCTGGCAGTAATGCAAGGCAAAGTGAAATACTGAATAAGCAAAATACTGCTCACACCAAATCCTCGTAATTATCTGTTTGGCCTCCTCCTACTCCCTGCTTCTTCTATTTATGTTGCAAGCTCATCTCTTACTCCTACTGAAAAGTTGTGTGTGTGTGTCTGCGTACCCAGTGCCATTCCAGTATGAACACACAATTGCATCAGCACTGGTTACCTTGGACCATTTCAGAGTCCAAATTGCCCGAGCTTCCCTGTGCTCTTTGAAGTGCACTGAGCATACCAACCATGGGTTCATCCCCCTCAGCGACATTGCTAACTGGGATTTCCCAAATGGGTTTCAAGTTGCCCCATGTGTCTGGTTCCATGTCCCCTGGTCAAGCTTTGATTCTACTAGTCATGCTCTGGGCTCTTGCTGTAGCACTGTGCAACCCTGCTCCTTTAAACCATACACAGGTCCACACTGATGTCTCTATCTGAAGCCCTTTTGCCCTCATAAACACACACTTTCTTGGAGCGCACACACATGCACCCACCACACTCATCCATTCCTGGCTCTGCTACTCAGCCACAACTAAGAGGGCTCTTTGCACTGAAAGTTGGCAGGTTCCCCTGGCCTGCATGATGCAAGTTCAAGGGCCACGGACTTTGGCTGCTTGTCAAACTGTTCTTTCCCACCTCTGCCTTTAGCTAGTATTTGCAGAGTGGCAGCTCCCTGCAGCTGCACGTCTTCTGTTTTGGGCTGGGATGCCCCTTCCCGTGTAAGGACACTGGAACTACCCTTGGCCCACAGCTCCCTGCCTTCCCAGCTCATTCAGGGGGTCCCAGTCGCTTTGAGGGAGCAGTGAGCAATGGATGGGGCTTTTTTAGTAAGACCAGAAACTCAAAAAAAAAACCCCAAATGAGAATTCAGTGAGTATCTCCGGAAATACTACCAGAAACTCAAAAAAAAAAAACCCCAAATGAGGATTCAGTGAGTATCTCCGGGGATACTCACTGTGTACACTATGTGTGTGTATATGGTGGGGGGCAGCCACCCCTATCGATACTGCGTATGCATTTACAAGATGTGTTCAAGTGCTATAGCTCTCCTTCACGTGCCAACCAGGCTGCATTTCCTCACACCCCAGTGTACATCGTGGCTGCAACACCGCGTTGCCACAACTCCTCTCCTTGCAGTGCCGGGCTCCTCGAAACCTCCCGCAGCCCGCTGCTAACCTCTTTTTGGCTGCATCCCCCCTCCATCCAGCCCCTGCCCACAGGGTTTCCCCCATCTCCTCCCGTGTCCAGGAGATGGCACTGTGTCCCCACGGCAGCA
>NW_009924062.1:26345-54183 GCF_000696875.1 Nestor notabilis | reverse complement strand
ATGGGGCAGCCACAGCTTCTCTGGGTACCCTCACAGGGAAGAATATCTTTCCTTTTTAAATGACCAGCTGAGATTCATTCCTTTTTCTTTCCCCACAGCCTTCCCCCTCCTTTTTTTCTGACAGTGATTGGGGTATCACATTCACTGGCTGACACCTTTTAATGACAGAAGTAACAAGCAAACTCTTAACCCTTGCTGTCGTTAAGCCCATCAAGCCTATCACAGAAAAACAGCAGATGCAGCACATCTGTTAGTGGAAAACACTCAGCATTTAAAACAAAAAAGCCTGTTCTTGATCTGTGCGTCTGTCAAAAACCAGAATCTCAAGCCAGTAAATACACCATTCTGTCTCTAATTAATGCTACCATTCCACTAGCAGATCTTGTAGTGCAAAAGTCATTTTTATGGCTATTAAAAACCAGAAAAACACCTCTTTTCACAGTCAGTGGAGGATTCATCTGTTACAGTCATACACATACACCCGGGGCTACAGAAACAGAAGCAGGACTGCCCAGTGGCAAACACCAGATGCTGGGACACCTGGGTCCCCGACTCATTACTTCACCAATGATTCCTCGTGATGTAAAAAGCAAGGACTTCTCCTCTAAGAGGAGATACTGAAGAGCTTTGGGCTTCAGACTCCTCAGGCTGCTCTGAACCACTTTGGGGATCAAGTCTCTCCATTGACTCCAATGGAGTATTAGTGAGACCAGACTTGTTCATTAGGCGTTAGGCATCTGCGAAAGATGGAGAAGAGGATTTCCCTAACTCAGGGGTGCACCAGAGGGAGTGAATACCTGAAGAAGGGGGACACCCTAACACTGCAGTAACAGAGACCATAAAACCCAGCCAAGGCCAGGTCAACACCGCATAACACCATTATAAAGCACCCTAGGGACCTACAGCTGTGGATTACTGCATGTCTGTGTGCAACATACTCGCACCACGTATTTGAAATACAATTAAAATACAGTTTGAAACACAAAGCAGGGCTTTAAGATGTGGCTCTTCACTGAACCACTTTATTAGGTGAGAATACCTTTGAAAACTGAACGAATAAACCCAAACCCCATAGCTCATGACTGACACACTGCTGGCCTGCCAGGGTAGAAAAGCCTATGTGAAGGCTCTAACATTTGACCCGGGGGCATTTTTAGCATTGCTTGCTTTTGTACTACAACCTTGGAGATCTATAAGGAGAACATACTTCATCACAAGATGCGCCTGGATACTCCAGCTGGCCACTGTATGAGTGAAGTACCTTGTAATTAAGTCATTGGTGCATAACTCCAGGAATCTCATCATCACACATTTCCTTTAAATATAGGAGAACTCACTTGGAAGAGATAAGATTCTTGCTGTTTCTTAAGAAACTTTATGGATGCAACAATCATAAAGTCATATTCAGCCTTCACCTTCACTACCATCAGTTGCAGGAAGCGAAACTCGGGCTCCAGCAGGGAGGCTCTGGTGAGCAATATGGGGATAACAAAATCAGAGCCAGAAAATAAACCCACAAAACCCCCTAAACAAACACCAAAAAAACCCCAAGGAGAGAATAAAGTGTTTCATCTCTTTCCTAAAATATTATTTTCTGACTATCCTTTATGTTAGAGATCGGGAACACTGGGACACTTTTCCTGCAGGATCTCAAGGGTCTCCTGGCTCTCTTTCCACTTCTATTAAAAAGCAATGTGCCACTTTCTTTCCTCTAATTAAGTAGTTCACAATCCCTTTTGAACTCCATTTCTCCCCACGGTTTGAGAAACACTGCACTAAATCAATTAACAACCCCCAAGTGTCCAGATTTAGGTCTGAAACCCAAAACAATTTGAAAGTTCCCTTTAAAACCATCTTCCTGGTTTCCTTTTAATGTGCAGGGAAGTACAATGGCTTCTCTGAAGGAAAAAACAACAAAATGACATTTATAGCATACACTGGCAGAAGAGAAGAGACAACTTGAAAGACACTCTTAAAAGATGAACTTACTGACTAAATCTAAACCTTAGAGAATGCATTGATGTAAAGCAGCCCCATGGTTCCTCCCATGTGCTGTATTAACATGAACTTGTCATCTGACATTGCTCCTGTACCAGATTTATGCTTTGAAAACAGCTTTTTTCTTTCCCTTCCTTTTTTTGGCTAATGCAAAAATTCACATCTGTTAATTTAATCTATATTTAATGATCTCATAGATGAAAGGAAACCCGGAGGAAGAGACTGTATGGCCAAGTTTCATTACAAACTGTTCCTTTCCCTAGGAATAGTGTTTACTTCCAGTGGTAAGGAAGTTCAGCCTGAAGTTTAGCGAAATCTGGGTTTAGTACCACTCGTGCTAATACATGAGAGTGGATTTAAATGGGATAAGCTAAAATAGTTATTGTACCCGAGTTTCATAGAATCCCAGACTGGTTTGGGTTGAAGGGACCTTAAAGCTCCTCCAGCTCCAACCCCTGCCATGGCCAGGGACACCTTCCATTAGACCAGGCTGCTCCAAGCCCCTGTGTCCAACCTGGCCTTGAACACTCCAAGTCTCTCATCATCCTCACAGGGAAGAATTTCTTCCTCATGTCTAACCTAAATCTACCCTCTTTCAGTTTAAAGCCATTCCCCCAATACCCATCTTGTGCCTCTCTGGAAGCTGCTTCCCCTGCAGCAGGAACAGTGAAGCTGTAAATCCAGAGAACAGAGTATCCAGGTAACCTAAACCCAGCACTGGCACTGGCTTACCTAAAATAATTTGTGCTGTGAAAAAAAACCCAACAGCTGAGAATGAGTTCTACATAATGGGCACCAATTAACACATGCAGATTTCCATCTGAACACAAGAAATAACGTCCTCTTATGAAATGGGCTATACCTGGGAGAAACAAAGAGAGGAGAGGACAGACTAGCCAGCATCTGCTTCACGTGTACAGAGCCAGTGCAGCTCTACTCTTAACATCTTCCAGAATCGTCGGCCAGAAGACTGGAAGCAGAAGTGAACAGTCAGCATCTACCAATCAGTTCTTCCCCACACTGCACCCCTAAAACCTCCCCAATAAGATCCCAGTGCAAATTCAGACACCAACCCATTCCCATTCCTCCCCTGACAGGGCAGTAAGACTTAAAAGTGGATCATCACTAAACCCCCCACTCTTAAAGTCATAATCAGACCTTTCCATGAACAATCAGTTCTGACCACAGCACTGATATTGCCAGTAGGGATTTCTGCAGGGGGAGGGAGCCTAAGGGCTAATTTTCAAGTTTATAATTGAGGAAAGTGATGGAAAAGGGGGGAAACCCAAATGACAAAAAAAAAATCCCCACACAAGGATTCTGGAAGAGAATAAGAGAATTCAGCCAAGTCCATCTCTCAAGGAGAAAGCAGAAAGTACTTCAGCTTGCACAAAAATCAGCTTTAATGCCTGCAGGCAACAGCCAGTTGCGTGGTTTACTGCAGCTTAATTACTCCCCACCTGGTATAGAGAGAAGGCAGCAAATAATGTGCAGTTTCGCCCTCCTTTATTAAAGTAGCTTTCCAGGAAAAAAGCAGTTGTAAAACCCTGGTGTCAAACAGCCCATTTCAGTGAATGAGAAGAAAGGTTAGGCACAGAGGCCAGCTCTGAAAAGTACTTAATTACATATTTATTGTGCACGCAAAGAGCCTCTCAACTCAGGGAGACTAATTTCATATGATTAAAGTTAAAACTGCCGTTGATGAACTCAGGTTGACAAACGTCATGGGAAGCCTCAACTATATAAAGCTGCACCTCACAAAGTCCAGGTTGTCACCAGTCATGCACCCAAAGGGGAAGTTCTGAACGTAAAGTTTAGTAACACAGGGTGAAAAAATAATCCTCTTTTCAGGCCCAACACTTTCCAGTGCACCACTGTCAATCTCTGGGGTTTCACAATGACATTTCCTCATTGTGAGGGTATTTTGTTCTCTTCACTGCTAAACAAAATATGCACATACACAGCAGGTGAACTGGGATACTGTGCAGGTGAATATAAATAGCTAACAAGTGTATACAGCGAGCCATCAAAACATAAATACCCAGATTTTCCTCTGATCTCTTAGATGGTATTTCTAATTCAATATTTGGAATAGCCCCAGTACTCGGAAAGCACTTGCATCATGCTACAGTGAGGGGGTTTCTGTTGTTCTTTTTAAAGCAATAGTACAGTGCTGTTCTTTTAAATTCTGTTTCTCCTGCTGGTAAAGGCTCAGAGGGTGTGTGGGGGGAAATGGGAAGGCAAAGTTTTTAGGATTTTCTGAATATATATCAAATGGTGCTTGAAGGAGCAGTTCCCACCTGGGAGACAGGCACGGGCTGCAATGTCTGGTCAATGGGCAAGTCATTTCTCTTGTCTGCCTTCCTTTTCCCTCTTCCCCTTTATCATCTCCCAACAGCTAGCCATCTGAGGGATGAATCATCTCCTCCACTACAGCTCTGCAACTAAATAGATGTTTTAAAGGAAACAGATTGGGGGAAAGTTAGCAATTAAGTGAACCAGAGACAGAGCTGTGTGTTTAGAAGCATGCATCACCCTGTGTGTTTTCAGAGCTCATCCCCGCATTGCTCCCATCCCTGAAAAAGGCAAATGTGCAGGGTTTTATCATAGGTATTAGGAAGGGATGTTTCTTTCCCATCTTCATTTCTTGTCACGGTTTTCCATGTCAGAAAGGTGAGGGATGAGACTGTCAAACTTCACCCCCCCCTTTCCTCCTGCATCAGGAGCACGCTGCTGTTAGCCTCTCACTTTCAACTTTACTATCCCTCTTCCTCCTCCTCCCTGTAAAGTGGCATGAGGAAGCTTGCAGACAACTTGTCAGGATGGGTTGGAAGAGATCTACCCAATATAAGTCAGCGCTGATCTTTCTTGTCTCCTCTTAAATCTTATACGATAAAGGTAAAAACAAGGTTCCAGGGCAGTAAGCTAGTATTTCAGATAAGGGGTTTACTGAGAGTTACTTAAAGCCATTTTGGAAAGTAAACCCAATCATTTTGGTATTATTTTGCTGTTTGGAAGGAGACTGCATAATATTTGTTCCTTTTTGTACCCACTGTACTTGGGAGTGATAAGCTGTTGTTCATCATGACTAACATGCATCTTTCCCTGAACACAGTGTGCACAGTGCCTAACATTTGTTATATAAGAAGAAAAAAGTAAAACATTCTTCATTCCAGAAGGCAAGAGATTTGTATCTGTAGATATATGCTTACTAAAAACTGTAATTCAGCAAATGAAAATGGAGAAGAAGCTTGGCAGGTCTGGAAATCAAACTACAACGTGCTAATAACCACTTGGGAACCCCCTTGTGCTCTAAAGGGGCTTTCAGAGTGCTTAAAAAATCTCACTGCTCTTATTCCAGCCACTCTCTAGTACCATGTTTCTGCAAAGTTCCTGCAGGAATTTCCTAGACATATGCCACAAAAGGGTTAACCAGAAGGAAACCGATTGCACTGCACCAAGAAATTAGGATCCCATTTCAGCAAGACATTTTCAGCATGAATTCACATTTTCTCCTCTCCAATAGAACTTTATAATGTACTTGGTCCCCAGATACACTAGGGTCTAAGCATGTTATGAAATGCTTCCCTGAACTCTGCATACTATTTACAGGACTAATAATTATTCTAAACAGGTAACGTGCTGTATGATTTCAAAACATTATGGGTGAGCTGCTCAATATTAAAGAGGTTGCTTTTAATATTAACGCATGCGCCACAAAAACAATCAGAGAAGTCCAGCACATAAAGCACAGCACTTCTCTAACTTAATTTGGTTTGTTTTCCCCCCAGCTCCCTCCCTACACACCCCAAATTACCTACAAACAGTCTTTAATTCATCATTTTGAATCTGTTAGCTTCTATACACTGCCTCCAATCAGTCCGTGGGGCCACTGCATTAGAGATAACCAGCTGAACAGGACAACCCCTGCGATTCCTGTATGGAACAGCCAACATCCTCCTGTTCACAGTGCACCACTGCTTAAGTTCTAAAACCTGCTGTCGTGGTTTAAAAGCTACAGCTGAACCCAGGACACCTGCACTTCCTGCAGCCATTTGGGATGACCCGACTCCAAATACAAAGCACCGACTAAAGATCCGAAGACTTTCCACCCAGGGGTAACAACATCACCACAATTCTGCGGCTGAACACAGGCACAAAAGTGTTAAGTGGGTCACACAAGTAGTAAATGCCTTCTTGAAGCAGCTGGTTAAAAAGAACAAGCAAACAAAAAACCCCAACAGCTAAACACATCAAACACATTACGCAGTAAGAGAGGAAAAGGGTTGCACCCCTTGCAAAAAACCACCTTCGCCCACACAAGCACTCAAAAACATACATGTGCATCTAAGTACAGGTACATGCAGAGACACGCGCGCGCAGAGGAGAACTTATTTACGCACAGGCCGGCCAAACACACACGAACACAGGCACTTACTTGATCTATTTCCATTAATTTGGGGAAGGCACCTGGCCATTCAATTGCCACCTTCACTATATCAGCAGGAGGGGGCATTGCGACGCTGCTGCTGCTGCTCGGAGCCAGTACCACTGGATACTAAATGCTGCAGCGAGGCTCTCTCATTCACACCTGCAGGGAGAAGGGGAAATAAAAGGGATGAAAAATAAAAGAAAACAAAAGCCCAGCAGTTCAGACCCAAACTCCAGCGCTGCCACTTCGGCTCCTACAGCTTGCCTGGCTGGGCAGCTGGACGAGAACCTATGGGCGTGTGGATGTGGAAGAGCAGGACGGCACATCTTAGAGAAGCAAGCACAGGACAGAGCACCACAACACGCTGCACAGCTCGACAGCCTGTTGGAAAGATGGCTGAAGCACTGGAATGTACGGTGAATAACAGGCATGCATTAGATTTAAATAGAGAAACTATTTTTAAATGTTGTTAAAACACGCTGGTGGGGGAAAAGCAACAAACTGGAGGAAGCTCCTGTTATAGTGTGGCTGCTGGAGTCCCAGGGAACGTGGCCGAATGGGTTAACCTGGAGCTTTAACCAGGAGAAGAGATTGCTGAGGAAGTTATGGCCAGGAAACACTGTTTCTTTTAACTATAGCAATGATCTTCTGGGTGTTCACAAATAGATCACTGCACTATAGCAACCAGGATGTCAGGAAGAAGGCAGAACACACAGCAGTTTCCACATATACATATACACACAGAGATATCCTCACCTAACGGATCCAGAGATACCCATATATAAATACTTCTTTATGGTGAATCTCAGAGCACGAGGATATAGTATGCATTCATAACGATAGAATCAGCTACATGAAACGTCACAGTTCTGCCAGAACATGAATATCAATGTCAACGACTATGAGTATCAATAGGATCTCATGTCAAATAGCTCAGGCTGTGAACTGTGGGGAAGGAGAGGAAAGGGGAAGAACTGAGCCCTCAGATCTGGGAGAATTTCAGTTCTGTCTCTTTAGGCTCATCCAAGTTTGTAACCTCACAAACAACAGAAACAACCAACCTCAACAACAACAAAACGTTTTTCAGCCTCTCCGGGCTTGCCCATAAACCTTGCTCACCCCTCTCCCAGCTCGGTGGTGGCGGGACAGCCACTCAAGAAGCGAAGATCTCAGGCACAGCAACCCGTGCACCCTGCTGCAAACGGGGATGCTGCTGCTTGCTTTGCTGAGTCCTGCGTGCCAAGCACAGCGGTTTCCCTCTGCTGAGACCCAGCATGCGTGACAAACCCTGAGAAGCCCCCAGAGGTGCAGTCCCACTTCTTCTCAGCAGAAAAGAGAAGGAAGTGGTGAAAGCATGGACACATGCTTGCACATATAACCCTCGGGAAGATCTACAGCAAGAGATGAGCTGGCAGAATGCACCAGGCATCCAAAAGCCACAAACAGGTACAGGACAAATAACAAAAGGGTCGGACCACCTTCAGTTGCCGCTTCAACTAACCCAGTCTAACAACCCTTCTCCAACTGCAGAACTCAGACCAGGCTGAACAACATCACTAAACCATCCCCTTATTAAGGAGTTTTGTGCCCTCATCTCATACTACTTGTAAATGAGTTGGTCCAGTCTTCACATATAAGGCTCTCCCTTTCCTTTACTGTGTCCCTCCCGTGTGGTGGACTCTGAAAAGGCTCAGTCCCCCGTGTTTGCAAGCCCTGCTACATTCCACATAGGGTTCTCAACACATACTATAAAAGCAGTTTATGAACTTTAACACTCCAGCAATTCACTTCCAGCGATGCCAGTTGTGATGCTGACAGGATCTCATGTCACCACAAAGCGAGGCTCAAGGCAGTAAATAAGACAATGGACGGTCTATAAATAAGAGTGGATTGCAGGAAGTGCCTGGAAAGACTAAAGAATGTGATTCAAAAACTCAGTGGTACATCCACATCTGGTAGATGTTACAGCGACCGGGCATAAACGCAATTAAAGCACACAACTGGCTTGCTGGTCACTAAGAGTAGCCAAGACATCCACTTTTGGCCCTCTTTTCCCCCGCAGGGCCTGAATGGTTGCAAAGCTCCTGCCCCTTCTCCCCTGTCACCTCATGTTCCCGCTGTTCCCATCTCCCACAGGCACTCCCCTCCCTACACTGACTCAACCAACCAGCTAAAAAGGTATTCTCAGTCATCTGGTTTTCCCCACGTTCAAGTCAAAATGCTTCCCAGAGGTGGCATACTACGATGGGCAGAAAAGTAAGACCTGTTGGCAGCAATGGAGCTGCCAATAATCCACCTCGACAGCCAAGAGAAAACCAAGATGTTGGCACCTTTTCGCTCCCATACTCACGGTGACGGTGTTTCCCAGCCCTTGGTAGTCTCAGCCTAGTGACATCCTGGTATCAAACGCTTGGTATTAAGTGCTTAAGTGGAGCTGGATGACCCAGCGCCAGCCTGACAGGCTGCTCCTGCATCCCCTGGCAGGAGGGGCACCGGAATCCTCAGCCAGAGCCTTTGGTTTACTGGCCACAACACAAAAGGAACAGCAGCAACTCCTTCCAGACAAACCTGACTGAGGACAACTTCAAATGAGCAACTCCTTGTTGTCAATGGTTTTATTCCCCCACCTCTCACCAGGTCTCTTCTAGAGTTTTCATGCAAAATAGGCCACACACCTATATAGAGAGAAGGGAGACTTCTAAAACCATAGAATCCACCTAACTCCTGGTCAAGTTTCTTTGACTGGCAAGACAGGGAAGCAACTCGGAGCACTGCAACCTCTTACCGTGAGAGGCAAAGAGAAGGTAACTCGCAGGCCAATACCTCTCCGAAAAGGTTAGAAATGCCAAAGCTCCCGAGGAACACTGGAGAGAAAATGCTGATTCACAACCACCGGCCATGACTACGAAAGCAAAACAACCTTACACAGCAATGTACCTGCAGAAGACTTCCATTCTCACAAACAAATGTGGGCATTCACCCTCAATTCTGCTGCAGCGAGTTGAAGCCCCCATCTTAACCAATCACCCCAGAAGAAAGCAAATGGTTTAAGGAAGAAGAGTCAAGGAAAAGTCGACGGGAAGTTCAGCTATAGAAACTAAGCATTTGCATTCCAAAGCAAAGTACAAGAGAAGTCTGCCACAGCACTCAGAAGACAATTTAATGTGACTAGTTTTAATGCAGGCTAGCAGAGATCTCCTACATAATTATAATTATTAATATACGTATGCTTTTACAGTCATAAAACACAAAGCAAAGCGACAGATCTTTAACTAATACAAATGGATGTAGTTCCACTTCTCCCACGAAAAGACCAACTCAGAGACATCAGTGTGGTCCGAATGCTGAGAAGCTTATATAAAATCATCACTGCATTTCTTCCTCTTTCTCAGTGGACATCTTAGTCAAATGTGCTAACTTTTTTCTTCTTCCTTTATAATCTTATGAATCCAAGGCAGGATCCAAAAGATAATTCTGTTTCATTCTACCTGTGTGGCAATGCCAGAAACAAGCTGGGTTTTTAAGTCAAAACAGATGCTTAGCCGTCATCACACCATTAGGACTGCAAAGAAAGTTCTGCAATCTCCAGAGCTGACAATTACAAATTACCTACTATTTATTCCAGTGGCACACAGTGTGTTAGACGCTGCCGAGTGAAATAAGGAAGGCACAACCCCTGGTGTGAAACGCTTCCAATTTAGTAAGCAATTTTCATGATGTGAATGAAGAACCAGAACCGATTTCAACTGCTTTTTGTCATGCCAGCAGCAGTCAAGCAGTGAAAAGGATATGGCCATCAGTCACTAAAGGGTCCAGTTATGGAGATTTCTCAAGTGCAACTCCTTTGTCTCTCCCAGTGGGATCTGAGCAGCACCCACATGCAAGAGCAACTCTGCAACTCATTTCTACAACATTTATTTTCACGGCAGAACCTGAAAGCAACAGGATGCATGTGCAGGTATAACCGTACGAAGTGGAGGTGGGGGGTCTGAGGAAAAGGAAGGCAACTTCCCTATATTTTCCCTAATGCAGCTGTAACCTGGAGGAGTCTGAAGCAGCTTCATTGCTCAGCAGCACACTATTTTATGATTTGAAGGAAACCCCCCTGCCACCAACCAAAGCACCCCTACCACTTGAGTACACTCTGCTTCCATCAAGAGGGTTTTCCAGAATGATGACAGATTAGCCCATCAAAGTGCAAATTCTGTAAGTTACTGTTATGGCCACACACAGCATACTTGTGCATTTCAATCATGCCGTGCAGTGCTTCCACTGGTCTACTCAGCCACAGTAATAAATGCTCAAGTTGGAAATCAAAGTATGTTAAATTTAATGCAAAAAGGCATCAACACAGACACTCGAGCTCTCAATTTACCTACATGGCTCTGAGGATTAACTCAGTATATATGTCAGTAAAACATCCTGAATTTCCCCCTTCTACCTGTGCACTGCATGTGGAAAAAAAGGATTTTACTCATGTATGAAATTAAAGCTCTGCAGAAAGAGCTCTTTTTAATTGTTTCACAATTTTCTTGGCACTTTCCATGCAATGATCTCAAAGTACTTTAAATAACCTATACCTGCTTGAGTGAGTCCAGAGGAGGCCATGAAGATGCTCCGAGGGCTGGAGCAGCTCTGCTCTGGAGCCAGGCTGAGAGACTTAGTCTTGTTCCGCCTGGAGAAGAGAAGGCTCCTGAAGGGGAGACCTTAGAGCAGCTCCAGTGCCTAAAGGGGCTCCAGGAAACCTGGAGAGGGGCTTTGGACAAGGGATGTAGGGACAGGACAAGGGGAATGGCTTGAACCTGCCAGAGGGGAGACTGAGATGAGCTCTGAGGCAGAAGCTCTTCCCTGTGAGGGTGCTGAGGTGCTGGCACAGGGTGCCCAGAGAAGCTGTGGCTGCCCCATCCCTGGCAGTGTTCAAAGCCAGGTTGGACACAGGGGCTTGGAGCAACCTGCTCCAGTGGAAGGTGTCCCTGCCCATGGCAGGGGTTGGAGCTGGAGGAGCTTTAAGGTCCCTTCCAACCCAAACCAGTGTGGGATTCTCTCAGAGCACATCTGTCAAGCAGTAAACTCTATCACTACTCTACAGACAGGAGAAAGAAATGCAGGCTAAGAGGAGTTAACGTGACTCGCAGCTCCAGTTGTGCATGAAACCAGCAGTCTGCAACAGCTCATTTCTTCTTTTGCAGAAGAAAGGCAATATTCGAACAGCAGGCCAGGTCATTTCATGAGCAGCTCAAGTAAGGAAGTTAATGACTGAAAAGCAACTGAAGGAATGAATGCCATGTGCATTTGAGAATTTAACAGAACAAAGCGTGTGATTCTCCTGCCTGGACAAAAGGCAGCGCACACAGGAATCACCTGGAGCTGGCACAGATCCCCTGCTCCCATGGCATTTCTCCAAGGTGAAACAAGGTGAAGGGAAGGGAGGGCAGTAAGACAGGCAGGACACAGCGGGTGTCATCAGGCAGGGACTGGCAGCAGGAGGAGGAGACACATGGGTCCCTCCACTTGGGTCCTTACGTAAGGAACCGCTTCTTGTCAAACCTCATCAGCTTCCTCCGCTCGGCTCCTGCAAACAGAAACTTAAGTGGCAAGTTCAGCTGGAAGGTCCCTCAGGGACCAAGTCTGATTAACGATTTTAGAAAGATAATCCAGCGCTGGATTAATGTCCCCCAGAAGAGTTATTTTTGGAGTTCAACTGCATGACTGAACAGCCGAGCGTAAGGAGCTGTAAACATGCTCTACCATCTCTGCAAGAAACAGGGCACAGAAGCCAGGGGGTGGATGTATGCTTTGTGTACATAAAAAGGCTCTCATGCTGCCTTTTTCCCTTTTGTTAGGCATTCAGTGCTATTCACTACTGAAACAGACAGGAGTCAAAGGCCCAGCAGATCCACGTTGATAAGACCTACGGGTCATACAATCACAGAATGGTTTGGGTTGAAGGGACCTCAAAGCTCACCCAGTTCCACCCCCCTGCCTCAGGCAGGGACACCTTCCACTAGAGCAGGTTGCTCCAACCTGGCCTTGAACACTGCCAGGGATGGGGAAGACTTCCAGATGCTCTGCCACAACCAGAAGCTAAAGCTTTACAGCAGTATGAGCTATTTTCTAGTAAGTGATGGAGAAGAGGGATGAACTTGGAGAAGAGACAACCCAGGGGGGCTGCTACCCCTGTGCAGCAGCCATCCATACTGCAGGAAGTCCTGACCCCACTCAACAGACTTCCACGGTTCAGTGTGGTCCATCACCTTCCCAACAGGAACACTTCCTTGATGCTGAACCCGCAACCTGCTGATCAGCAATGCTTCATTAGCCCAGGAACGCACCACTTCATATCGTGACAAAGTGAGTGTTGGACCCTTCAGGTCCTCTCTAAATACCTGGAAACCAAGTACTGGCGAAGATTTTAGGAGCATGGGTGTGAAATGTACAGAACAGGACAGTTTTTGCCCAGGAAAGATGGTGAACACTCATGTGGTTATCTCCTGTCCCACATACCTATAACCCTTCTTTACAATCACATTCCAAGTATTTTACCTTTTCCACAGTCATCTCGTTCCTCTCCTTAGAAAGCATTTTATGTGGCTGAGGTTTCACTGTCACTGACAGGCCTACTTTCAAAAAAGTGCTCTTCAAAACTAGGGAGAAAAAAAGGCTTTAAAGGGTGCTTGAAAAGAAAAGGTGAAAGAAAACCCAACAGACTGGATGTACTCAGTATTCAAGCAAGCAGGCTGTCTGGTCTGGCTTCTAAAGCACATATTGAAGCATACCAGAAAAAACTCAGGTACTTGTTTAACTTGAACTCCCCCACTTCTTGGAAGATTGCTCTCCTTCTAGCAAGGAACTTGTTAGTTACATGTCTATAATCCAGAGGAGAGAGGACTAAAAACTTGATTTTGATTATTCAAGGTATTTGAACCTTTGTGGTAATGTAATTAACACTCATCTACCAGCCAGCCAGCCAAAGATGCTCTGCTTACTGAAGATGTCAATATCTGAGCTCTTCACGCTAGAGACCAGGAGAGTGCCAAACTCAAGCATTCAAGACTATTGCAAGAAATTAAGACAAACACACACAAACCCAAACCCAAACAAGTACAAAAGCCCACAACCACCCCAACACTAACCCAGCAGTCAAAGAGGTACGGCTTCAAAAAACCCATGGTTCTTCAGAGCTGCTGCAGTACCTGCCTAGAATGTGACATTTAAAGACCATGGCAGGTATCAAGTAAAGAAACAACACATCAAATACCACTCTGAATAAAACTTCAGAATCCACTTAAACTTGACACAGTTTATCAGGGCTTGTGGCTTCATTTGGGGTTGATTCTCACCACTGGGCTGTACTCCAGATGTTTCTAAACTGAAGCAAGCAGCAGAAAATATCCCTTAAAATCCAGCTGAACACAATTTTCTTTTCCTACTAGTCTCACATAACCTGAGAGGTAGGAGGGAAGTAATGAGAAAAAGATGAAGCCTTAATTTCAACCAGTGCTGCTGCTGTTCTTAAAGGGTTGTAAAGATAGAATAAATGCTTTCAGCAATAAGAAAGGAAAAAAGAAATGGGTACTCTGAAATAACAATTAAATAAAGCAGTGATAAATATTACAACTCAAAAGAACGGATGCAATTTTTTGGGGGGAGGGTGAAAAAGAAGGTGGCTTTTTAATACTTAAGCTGAGCACACTCCAAAGGAGTCCAGTGTAACTGGAAACGGAGAAAGTTTATTAGAGGCTGGTTGAAAACAGAAAGAGAAACTGAAGAAGTTCATCAAAAGTGCTGCAGTTCTGGAAAGCAATTTTGAGTAGAATTCAAGAGTAAAGAAATAACAAAAGGTCACAGTCCTCTTTCCTACCACTAGCATGACCTGGATCAGGTACTTAGGACTTTCCTGGCATCTGGATAAATCAGGGAGCTAGAAAGGACACACAAAAGAGGATAACACTTCATTGCTTCGCTGCAGCAGAAGCCAAATCAAGACAACGATGACTGGCTACATCCCAAAGGAGATAGCAGACACAAGAAGATAAGCTCAAGGCTGGTAGAAAGCCTAAACTTCCCACTAGAAGCAAGATGAAGCAGCAGCATAGAAAACAAAGAGATTTTTTTACCCTGACAATGCTTATGACACACACAGAGGAACTAACGGCAGTCAGGAAGTTAGCAGTCAAATGGAGGAAGAGAGGGTAACAGAGATGCATGAATGCTAAAGGAAGCAACCAAGTTAACTGACAGCACAGGCAGGATGTGGAAGGTCGAGACAACAGAAGTGTTTTCTAAAGAAATCATTCTGCAAAGAGAAGTACTGTGGAAGAGAGATACACATGGATACTCCACAGTGAATAAGCGGAGCCTGATGCTCATCATGCTCACCACAAGTAAAAGAAACAGCAGAAGACTGGGTACCATTTATGAGTCTAATGAGGACACGAAAGTTTTGAAGACATCAACCTTAGTCTTCAGGCACTGATGACAAAGATGACAAAAACAAGAGAAGGGAAAAAACCCACCAGCTCCAACTACAGAGGTGTTCTTCCCAGCACTGCTTCTCTTGTACTCACTGGAATCAGGGCATCGAAACAGCTAACAGTCAGAACAGCCCCTGTCTTCCTGACCCCTGAGCACTACACAGCCACTGAACCCATCCCTGCAGACTCCCAGCCCTCTGCCAGTGCACACTCACGTATTTACAAAGAACAATTTGCCCTTAACACTTGCAGACCTCCCGATGCCAGTTCTCTGAAGGATATTCAGCAAAACAAGGAGACTGCAAATGGGAAACACAGGGGTGGCCCAGGGAGGGAAAAAGTACAGCACAGTCGGTATTAGAGACCCTGCCTATAGCTAAACTTGTGGGGAAACTTGAGCTATTCTGCATTAACATTTGGAGACTGTATCTCCAAATATCATTGCTGAGGCTGATCTGGCATTTTAATGGACGTTATTAAACTCACATTGGAAACATGAATACAGAGATGCTAAAGAAACAAATGTGGGCACAGTCATATGCCAATGCTTAACATTGATCCTACCCTGCTTTGCTGAGTACTGCTTAGTCATTGTACCTGCAGGCCTGGAACCACCCTTCCGAGGACATGGCAACCAGATTATCACCTTCCTTTTCACTGCCAACACATACCTTGGGGCCATCATTTGTAATTTGCAATGCTAGATCCGGAAGAGCTTGCATACCTGAGTTATCTTCTCAAGTATCCAGCATAAGATCACAAGCAAGAAGATACCGAAGAGCCCAAGGACAGGGAAAGCTCCACGTTCATACAACCAGAACGCAGAGGGTATTTTGGAGGGATGCTAGAAACCTTTCAGAAGAAACTTGACTGCAAGATGACAGCAGTGCCAACACCCTGCTCACCCAGCCCTCTTCCAGGGGACATGTGTCCTGTGCCAAAGCTTGGTAAATGGCATTAAATGTGACACTTGGTAACAGGAGATCTGGGTATTTTAACACAAGACTGTCCCTTGCTCATCCCTGTAGTGCAAAACCACAAGTAGCAGATGACCCTGCTTGGGCAGGGTGGTTGGACAAGATGACTTCCAGTAGTTTCTCCCAGCCTCAAGCATTCTGTGATTCGATGTAATAACTCGAAGCACTCCTGAAGCCCTAGGCTGCCCATCTGTGTTCCAATATTGCGCTTTTTCTGTACTCGACTGTGCACACAATGAGCCAAAAGAGCTGCTTTTGCAGCAGGTTGCCTTCTATGCAAGATTTTCCAAGCATGCTAAAACCAGCCCTTGGTTACAACTCAGGAACAACAGCCTGTAACTCTTCCTAGCTGGCATCCAAGAGCACTCATTCAAAGAAGATCTCAGTCTTCCATAACCTGAACTAAGATTTTATAGATCAAGATGAAACTTCACTTCTGACAGGAAAACTACTGAAAATTGCTTTTGTATTACAGTTTAATACATCACGTTCAATCACTGGGTACAATCTGTGGTCACCCTGTAATTTTACTGCCCACTTTATTCAGTATTAAAATCCACATGGCCCAGGGCAAGAGGAAAGAGCGATACAAACATCCTTCTACCACTTTGAGTCATAAGCTCTACGGATTCATGCCATTAAAGCAGTAGACAGCAGCTGAAGAGCTTACGATCTCCCTTTTAGCAAAGGACAGCAGGACAGGCGATGTGGTCACTCTGAAACTGCAGCCCACGTGTGAACTTAAAACCCCACTGAATCCGATGTATGATATTAGGCTCAGCTATTAAAAAACTAAATAAGGGAAGGGGGATGGCCAGCAATTCAGGCACTGCAGTTAAAGCTAAAGAGAGGTGTTATGACTGTCTCCTGTTCTATTATCAGAAAAAAAAAGGTGGAAGTACTTGAACAAAGTAAGCTGACTCATGAAAGATACCAGTTAATTTAGTGAGTATGTTGACTTCGTTGCTTAGGGAAAAAGTCATTCTCATACAACCATAATATAGTTGGAAGGGACCTTAAAGCTCCTCCAGCTCCAACCCCTGCCATGGGCAGGGACACCTTCCACTAGAGCAGGTTGCTCCAAGACCCTGTGTCCAACCTGCCCTTGAACACTGCCAGGGATGGGGCAGCCACAGCTTCTCTGGGCAACCTCTGCCAGCGCCTCAGCACCCTCACAGGGAAGAGCTTCTGCCTCAGAGCTCATCTCAATCTCCCCTCTGGCAGGTTCAAGCCATTGCCCTTGTCCTGTCCCTCCATCCCTTGTCCAAAGCCCCTCTCCAGGTTTCCTGGAGCCCCTTTAGGCCCTGGAGCTGCTCTAAGGTCTCCCCAGAGCCTTCTCATCTCCAGTCAGCAGCTGGCTGCTGTTGCAGGAGTGAGTTTGCCAGGAAACACCAGCCTCAAGCTGGGGCAAATCTCCACTGCCAGAAATGAAAAGGATAAAGTTTTATCTCCAATTGCTAATGCACATCTCTCATTACCATTTTAAACTCAAGGTTTTAGTGGAAAAAAAAACCCAACAAACTCATTCCTCACCTGCATGGAAGTAACGGAAGCTGAATGCCCCTGCTGCACATTACCAATTAAAAAGTCACCTTTGTAGTATATATACGATGTGCTTCCCCAAGTATCTTCCATCTCATAAGTAACTATAATTACAAAGGTTCCCCAAGCCTCCCCCTATGGCTCCAGCTAATTCTCACTGTCAGATGCTGATGATGGCACAGCTGTGTTTCCCCACCTCCACGCTCCGGTTGAAACTCCTGCTCCAGCCTCTGTGGGAACATGCACAGTTACGCCAAGAATGAGCATCACGCTCACTGTTTCCAAATTGGCTAATCACTAAACCAAGTGCTTCACCTTCCCGCAATCCACGCCGCCAGACAAGGCAACCAGCCCTGCTGCACACTGAGACTCCGCCGTGCCAGCCACATTATTCTGCAAGACGACTCGTGGCAGTTCCCTTCTCAGGAGCCAGAACATCAATTGTCACCGGCTGCTGCTGCAACTCAATCAACTTCCATCAAAACACCCATTCAGAACGAACCAGCACCTGCTGTGTGATGCTTTGCTCTATTATCCTAAAAACAAATAGAGGGCCTCAAGTATTTAATACCCTCCTGATTCCATCCAGGAGTCACTGCCAAGTACTTTACCTGCTAAGAACTTACAGATGCTGACTACAGAACAGGGAGAGGCTGGCAGCAACAGGCAGAAGGACAGTGTGCCTTTGCTGCATAATAGCATGCAGGCTTCTAACTTATTCTATTGCAAAACAGTGGATCCTCCTAACTGTTTTCTGTTAAATATATTGTAATAGATACATCATCCTGAGACACCATCCTCATGTTCTCTGCTAAAATTAAACCCTTCTACTCTGAAACCCTCAGACTTCTGCCATTCAAAGTCCAGATTTGATGTCTCCGCTTGCCCAAGGTCATGGCCTGGCCTCGTCCTCCTCCTCCCCAGTGCCAGCAGTGGTGCTTGTCCAGCAGGTCAGCTCAGAGACAGGGACTGTCCAAAACCTAACCCCACACAACAAACCTCAAAGACATCTTCAGCCAGATTAGCCCCCGGAACGCGTTCGCCACTCACTCACCTGAGCATCAGGACACCACAAAGAATGGGTAGGCGCAAAAAGGAAAGCAGGAATATAACTTGTTCCTCTTAAACCACCATGAAAATATGCCCCGAGACAAAAACCCAATGTTTATTTCACCTGCGCAAAGTTCATAGCCCACAGCTGAGATTCAATTCCATAGAGGAGAACGATACAAAAATATGCAATTACTAAGTTCATTACAGTATGTTTCATTAACTCAATGAGCTCCTTTATAATTGTGAGAGACATTAAAAGATTAAAGTATTTGGATGAAATCCAAGCACATTTTTAGTGCCCTGATGATTGCCAGAGCTTGTATCTTCAGAAATAGAGCAATACCACTTCACTAAGCCCCCCATGAGAGTAACCACTGTTTATCCTTCCTGCTTTCAGACTTCACCGTTCCCAAATTAAACTTCCCCACTGCACTTGGGGGCGAGGGATGTCAAATCCCTGTTCAGTTTGACGGAGTTAGAAGCGTTTCCAAACAAAGCTGCCAACTGAAGTTGACCAGGCTGAACTTCCTAGAGGGCTAATACCTGGCTGAAAAGCCCTTTGTGTGAAAACAGCATCAGCGAAAACAAAGCACAACACAGTAACTTTTCATCTGCTTTCATAGCAATTTAACCTCAGTGGATCTCTAATGTTCAAATCGTAAGTGCAATTTAGCTATTTATCTCTTTAAAGCAGAACAGAGTCCTCTTTCTGCCCTCCTCTAAAGCACTTGCACTCTGCTGTGAAGACTAAAGCATAGCTTGGCAGGTTTGGCAGCACGGTGACAACAGTAAACACTCCTGGAAGCCTTACCCACTCTCATTTTACGCTATATTAAGCAATATTCACAGGTTGTACACTGAAAGTATAATCACTTCCACAAAGCCGCAGTGCGCATCGCTGCTAGAAGAATGCTCCCTTCTCTTTCCTCTCCTCGCTCCCCATCCTACAGCACTCGGAGGCAGTCTTCATGCTGCATTCATAGAACCACAGCCCATCCTAATCTGGAGCGAGGAGTACGGTCAGGAAAGAGAGATCCTGTTCCCAAAGCTGCCAGACAACTTGCCCTGTAACAAGTAAGCGGACTCCCCAACCCTGAAGATCAGGATTTGTGTCCCATTACAACCGCAGTCCCCTACTCCCAGCAGGGAATTCTGCTGCTGTGTCAAAGCCGGATGAGACTTCCTTCTGCCTTGCTTGGAGGATTAACTCCAGTACATAGGGCTCACAAAGACATGTTCTCCACAGCATGCAGTTCCCAACTGCTTCTCCTTGATCTGGGCATGCAAAACTTAAGAGGACAGTGTACATGAGGAAGGAAGGAAAAGATGGGTTTGAAGATCTTGTGAAGTTTCCTGTTCACATGTGCTGTTCTCTACACCCTGGAGTATACTCTTACCAGCCACACCACCTTCACAAGCTCTCTTCTTGGAGCATTAAAGAATTAGACAGACTTCAGCCCTCTCTCTTACCCCGCTGGCCTTGCCCACCATGCCAACAACTTTGAGTAGGGCTTGGGGAAAACAACCACGACATTAACTCCACTGAAGGCCCCTGAAGGAAATTCTGAAGCAGCAGCACCAATAGGTAAATACACTGGAGCAGTGCCCAGGACAAAGTCTAATGCTGCCATTTAAACCAAGATATGAAAATGTACTCTTGCATTTACAAAACAAACCTCTTGAGATGCAAAAGCCCCAGGTTCTTATTTGACCTTGGTGTCAGTCTTGGAGAGAATGTAATCATTAGCAGATAGGGTAAGACACACCAGAGAAAAAGAAACTGAAAAACCCACCCGCAAATAGACCTCGTATCTACCACGTTTTCCCCCCACAGCACTGATTTAAGGGATGACCTCCCTACCACACATCGTAATCCCACTGCTTAAATGAACAGAAAGTCTGCTTCAAAGATGAGGATGTTAAACTTGGAACCCAGAACACTTGTGTTTCATTTTCTTTTATTCAAAGGCTTTGTGTGTGGCCACGTACTTGCCCTTTGGTCCTCTGTGCCTCCAACCGCCAACTATAAAATGGGGCACCACGTTTCCTCTGAGAAGTTGAGAGGTATTTAGAGGCTACAGGGGGTTGTGTCTAAATCAGACTGACAGATTACCCAGAAGCTGCCACCTTTATTCATGCTCTCAGGCAGACTACTCACTCAGTTCTCCCTGCACTTCACCCTTCCCAGCCCCAAGACTTTCTAGCCTATTTCTTGCTACCACCCCTAGTTTCCACACCTGCCATTAACACCAGAGAGGTGGAAGTGGAGGACGCAGCTCCAGAGTCTGCTGGAAACAGTCTTCTTGGCATTTCAGAGCACTTATCCATCAGATGAGGCTTCTCACAAGAATCCCGGGTATGGACTTTGGGAGGGGACAGAAAGGAGTAAACCATTTTGTGGCTAAATTTATCGGCCAATGTCTTCTAATTCTCTTAGTCCGCCAAATTCAAAGACACATCCCAGCACAAAAGGACACATACATTTCTAGGTGGATTACATATTTTAAAGCAAATCAGCAACAGAAACTCATTTTCCAGGCAAAATAAAAGCATCACTATTATATCCATTTAAACCAAGCCTGAAAGAGCACACAGAACATGCTGCAGGGAATAAATCTGAAGTCTCATTGCCATTTATCTTCTCATATAAAGCTGTTTTTCCTTACGTTAAGAGTCCCTGAGGCACACAGAAATGTCTGTGGAGCCAATCAAAATGCAAATACTCCGAAACAGCCCAGCAAGCGATTGCTGCTGCTCTCTTCACCATGCTCCTCCTCCTGCTCGGGCTTTCATCATGTAATACCGGTGACTTTGTCAAACACCGTGTGCTTCGGTTTGAGAGCCCTGAAAGTTTAATCTGTTCTCAACTTAGAAATAAGTCGTCATCTGGCTCTTTGGTTCAGTCATTCCTGGCAATTGCCCTATTTTCAGCACACACATGACAGGACGAGACCATTGTCCTGCGACAGTTACCTCTTTCTGGCCCCAAATAATCTCTGCAGTTTTACACAGTGAAATTAATTCACGGCTGCTGCCTACCTTACGCTCCCACCTTTGCTTTTAGTCATTTAATTGCTGACGTGGAAATACAGATGGTAAAAGAGGCAGGCACAGGACAGAAAACCCTGCCTCTTGCTTTGAGGACACACAGCACAACAGCAAGATGAGAAATCCCATAGCTACAAAGGCTCCCAATTCTCTCAGGGTAAGACTGAAAGCATTTTGCAGGGAACCACTGCATATCTAACCAGACCAAACTCAACTCTTCCCCACAAATTGAAGAGCTGCCTATTTTTAACAGTTCCTCTCTTAAATCCATCACTATTTCTCCTGGCTCATGAACCAACCTTATTTAAGAAAGAAGAACCATACCTCAACAGGAAGAAGGCAGCAGGGTAGTTTTGCGTGCCACCAGCCAAGCCAACTGCAATATGTGTTGCTGCTTTCTGTTGAAACCCAGCCATGCCAAAGGCTGCCACTTCCTTCTTAGCAGCTGAGAAGTAGGAAGCCTTGTTGAGCACGTTTTCCACTTGAGCAGCCACACGTGTGACAACGTGTGCAGCACGACTGTCAGCTTGGGTGTGAGAAGGAAGGGCAACAGGTCTCTGCTGCCAGGCTGCAGCCCTCTAGATGATCATTTCCAAAAACATATGACATTTTGGTATAGATGACCAAGCCAGCAATGATACCCAGGAAAGCTGCTTTCAAGCATTTTAGATTACACGTCATCTAAAGCATGATTTGACACAGGTCTGCTTCTAGATTTTTTAGTTACTGACATATAATATGTGTGTTAAAAATCACTGGAAGCAAAAAATCATTTGTATTTAAGATATTGGTTTTGCTTCTGTATGACTTTCAAGTGATGACAGCTTAAAGCCTACTAGAGTAAGCAGGGATTAGACTTTAATGTGTTTTCCTTGGTTTTAATAGGTATGTTTCACATGATCAACTCTTTGGAAGAACAGGAGCTAGCAACTGACAGGAGTTTTACTGTGGGGTTTTTTAACAAGGATGAAGGGGGAAACACTCGTTTGTTTCTTTTTAAACAGGACATTCATTCATAGAAGAAATCTATGCATAGTACCTTTAGCCCAGGCGGTACAGTTCATCTCTCTCACCTCTGGCATTCCCCCTGTCCCCCTTTTCTTTTCTTACAGTGTCTTATTTCCTTTTATATGACCTATTCTTCATGTTTTCTTCCACTCCCTCAGCGAGGTTCCATTCACACACACACACAGCAGCCATCTCTGCCCTCGGTGCAGGTTTTGTACCAACTGCTGCACTTCCATCTCGGCTGAAGTACATCCTGGCTTCTAAAGCACCAGGAAGCAAGACCTTCACCGGCAATTTGGGAATTTCAGAACTGCACACTGCTATTTCAATTCTTCCTTTATGATTCTATTATCTTTACATGTCAGATTCAAACAACCTATGCTCAGCAGAAGCCAAGTCCTGGAGCTTTCATGAAGGTTAAAAGTTCAAAAGGAAAGCTGGTTTCTTCATTTAGCAGCCTCTTTCAACAACTCCGATTGAAAGAGGCCAAGGAGTAAGCGGATGTGCAGGTACGGAGCAAGGGCTGAGGGGATGGGTCCCTGAGGTTTTAATTCTCTTATTTATGACTCACCTTCTTCCACCAGGTTCTGACCTTGCCCCCTTCAGGGAACACTGTCCCAAACGTTAACTACCAGCAAGGAGAAAAAGCAAGGAGAAACACACATTTCCTGCTGTCTTCCTCCACACACACAGAGCAAACAGTCCCCAAAGGCACATTTTACCCTGAATCCTTTGGGAAAACATGTCCCAGATACCAAGGCACAGCCATGAAAACTCTACCTCTTTCCCAAGCTTACAGGCTTACTGTGGCTTTCCTCAAAATCCCCTCCCTGCTGACAGATACAAATCAAGTGAGCAAACTTACTCTGTGAAGTCAAACCTCCACATGGCCACAAAAGGGTTCTTCTTTTGTTTTTAAACATTAACTTTGCACATGAGCATCAGCACCAAAAGTAACACACCGAGTATTGTCTTGCATTGGTTTTTCTAATGAAAGTACACTGTAACCACGAAAGGAAATGCTTATGGATCCGTAATGAAGGGACTGATTCATATGCCCCAGAGAACAAGTGCTGAACAATGTACACTCAGTGAGATTTCAGCTTTATCCCTTCTTAAAATAAAACCACGTGCCTGATCTTTAACCCACTGTGATTTATTAATGCTTTTGCTTTTCAAGATTATGAAAGTAAGCACGAACAGAGGAGGTAGAAGAACACAGTTCATCATGAAAGCCTCATACATCAAATATTAGATTAGCCATCAATCTTGCTTCCTCTCTCAAAAGCATGTACTTAAGAGTTTTGAAGGACTAGGTGGGAATTCCAATTTGAAAGTCACAAAAGTAGGCTGATGCAAACAATAAAACACTACATCCCAAATGTAACACAGCCTCCATTACTGTACATCAGTTTGTCATGTGTCTCTCCACTAAAACACCAAATGCATGTGAAGGATCCTGAAGTATCAACAAGCAAAAAGGACTCTTCCTTTGAAAAGATCAGAGATCTTCTGATTCCGAGTTGTGCATAAATAAACCCTCAAAACCAAAGAATAACCGTGTGCTTTAACATCACACTATCTTATGTTCCAGACACGCTCCCCACCAGAGTCCTTCACTGGAATGCAAATCTGGATTAAAGTCACAGCGCAGAACGAGGTTTTATCCTCTTGGTTGAGTCTCATTCCAGAAGGTATTTGTTCTACATTACAGAGTGTGTCACATTTTCCACGGGGCATTCAGGAAATCCTAGCACAGAAACAATAAGTGGGATATTGCAGGTCAGCACAGAGCTACACTCATTGAACAGGAACAGTTTAAGAAGGAGGTGGCGGGGGGGACCTTGCACAGTCTTCTATTAGATGCTGAGGCATCTTCTTGGTTCCAGCCCCTATCCTCCAGAGTTTGTATGTGCGGGATAAGGGCAGTTTGCTTGGCCAGAGGCGCCCCTTGGTTTTACAAGAACTCAATGCCAGCTGTATAGTTGGCAATCATGAGGCATCTGTGACAGCCTCAGCCTGTCCACTGCAGTTCATGCTCTTGCTCTGTCTGTACCTAGCACTATACGGCTGCCATTCAACCCAAACACAGGACAACAGCCCCCTAGTTTTGTCCTTTTGAGCGGTTCCGCTAACAAAACCATCACTGCTCAGAGTTACCCCTGTAAATTAGACCTGATTTAATACTACGTTACTGCTGTCTGTGCCTGAAAATATCTGGAGCATTCATATTGCCGCAGCAGTGGGGCAGCTCCACAGAACACAAGAGCAATACCCATGTGTTGAAGTTTTCCATACCCACAGCAGTTCATAGGGTGGTGCCTACCTCCTCACTGGATCCTTCCTATATAGGAAGGCCTTTGCACAGGACTTCAGCTGGATCGAAGCTTATGCACCTTCCCGAAACACTTCCCGTAAAACCCCACGCTCCCAACTCGGGATGGATTCCACATAAGGACAAGTTCTTTGGGTCCACAACTCTCATCCTCCTCTCAACCACACTGGCTGTAAGACGAAGGAACTACGGAGAACACTAATTCTTTAAGGAAATGCTAAGAAGTAAAAACCAGTGAAGCACTTCAAGAACAGTAAGCTCCTGAGCACTGCTCTTAGTAAATCAGTCACCTTCATTTGGAACAATGAAGCCCCAACTGCAGCAGGACGCAGTTCTAGCTCCCCTATTTCAGCTCTGGGTTTACCCGTCAGATTTTCCACATGGTAATCCTAGAAGAGCAATTCTAATGCAATGCTTTCAGCATCAAATTGAGAGGCCTAATTTGTGGCCACAGCTGTGGCCTGCAATCTGTACTTCATCACCCCAACCCAGCACAACCCCTCACTCTTCAAACTCTGGCATGCCTCTACACCACAACAGCAATTAATTCTGCTCTTCCAGCCTACCCTGTTGAAGTGAAACTGCAACACACCACAACCTGAAAATAAACCAAACTCAGCCCCAGCCCTACTCAACCTCTTCATAATTTAAAGCAAACCCCTGCAACTCCAGCACGTAAGAACTGGGACTTTTGTCAGGGATTACTTCTATTTATGTGATAACTTTTAAGGGTTACTGATAAATCTAAAGCAGTAACTTCACGTTAGCACCTGAACTACACCATTAGCCAAACTGTTTACAGGGATTTGGAAACAGATTTTCTCCTATGGTTAAAAGAAAAATAAAGCTTACAGAAATGTTTTCATATTGACCTGGAATTAAAAACAACCACCCGAAAACCCCACCAACTATTGCACTACAAAGAGTTTAAGACCAAATGGCAGTTTCGAAGACAATTCAGCCTAAGAAATACCACCCTTATAAATCTGTGGATGGGGGTTCATTTGATAATGCCCTCATTAGGTGAGCTGTTGTCATTAAAGCCTTTTCTTGGCAACACAGTAACTGGCTTTTCATAGCAAGAAGAAAGGTTTTCTTCCTTGCATTTGCAAAGTCAATAGCTTTTACACCTCCACCCAACAGTAAAATCACATTAATCAGATGGAATAACACTTCCTCGTTACATCATAAAAAGAAACCTCACTTCAAAGTAAAGATGATTTTAGACTTGAAATTATTAAGTTTTTAATCAAGAAGGAAATTCACATTCAAGCCACTGTGATTTTATTTGAACTTCCATTCACTAAGCTTACTCAGCCCCGGTTTCTCCTCTTGGCAACACGTATAGTTATTAGTTCATGTAAGTTCACTCACATTCCATATGAAGCACAGGACAAAACCACTTTGATACTCCCCTTAGCAATAAGAGCAGCAGACTAAGCAGGAGCCTAAAGGAACACACCACATCCAATATAAAGCTGCATTTCATAAAGTAAGTGAACATCCTGTGCGTGTGTCTCTGCTGCACCACTCATGCAGCTCAGTGACTGAAGAGTGACCTCAGAATACAAACCCTGCAACAGGAAAGGTATCACAGAACCACAGACTGGTTTGAGTTGAAGGGACCCTAAAACTCATCCAGTTCCAACCCCCTGCCATGTGCAGGGGCACCTTCCACTAGAGCAGGTGGCTTCACTAAACAGCTTTACCTCGCAATTTTAAATGAATTATTGCTAAATGCTGTGCACCGGAGCAAACTCACATGTGTAACCAATTAAAACAAATAAAACCCAAGAGAAACAGCAATCGATCACTTGAGATTTAATAAAAATAAATGTAAAAGAACACACACAAAAACCCCAAACCAAATAACCAACCCCCACAAACCAACCACCACCCGCCTTCAGAAACAAGCCTCAAATCACAGCTCTAATACAGAACAAAAGATGAAAATCAGAGACAGCAGTTTTATTGCACATTATAAACTATGTCTCCATGTTTTACAGACCATATGTTACTTGACTCACTCCTTCCCGTAGATGACAGTTTTCTTTCATCTTTTGCTTTATCATCATGCCCTTTTCTCTGCAGATACCAACTATCCTCTTCAGTCAGACTGAAACAGACCTAAGCAAGTTCAAAGCATGTGTTCTGTAACTTGGAGTTAGCTTTCAAGTCTGCTGCTTATACTTCATGACAGAAAACATGTTATTTTGCAGCTTAGACTGTTTACCTTCCCCAGCTACACCAATTAAACTAATGAGAGTTATTATCCCTATGAGCAAACCTGGGTTTTTTTAATGCAGTCATATAGCTTCATGAGCTCTGGATTTTAGAACAGCATCAAGAGTTGATATTCGCAATAAAACTACAGGAGTTGCTTTCACTGCTAACTTTTAGTGACCTCAAAATCCTTCATAAGGATGCTCTGGAACTTCCCAGTTTATATATTATTGGTATATACTATTAGGTATGCAAACGTATTACAAGAGAGACATTGAGGTGCTGGAGGGGGCCAGAGAAGGGCACCGGAGCTGGAGCAGGGCCTGGAGCACAAGTGTGATGGGGAAGGGCTGAGGGACCTGGGGGGTTTAGTGTGGAGAAGAGAAGGCTCAGGGGGGACCTGATCGCTCTCTGCAACTGCCTGACAGGAGGATGGAGCCAGGAGGGGGCTGGTCTCTGCTCCCAAGGAACAAGGGATGGGACAAGAGGAAACAGCCTCAAGCTGCCCCAGGGCAGGTTTAGCTGGAGCTGAGGAACAATTCCTTGCCCAGAGGGTGCTCAGGCATTGGAACAGGCTGCCCAGGGCAGGGCTGGAGTCACCGTCCCTTCGAGTGTTCACACACCATGTACATGAGGCTCTCAGTGCCATGGGGCAGTGGTGGCCTTGGCCATATAGAAGGAGGAATACATCAACTGCCACACATCCCATTTACCTGTATACAGCTTTGCAACGTGCAGCCCACAAGGC
>NW_009924062.1:0-26314 GCF_000696875.1 Nestor notabilis | reverse complement strand
ATACCTGCCAAGATCCACATGCAGATTATGTGCATAAACTCTGCTGCTAAGATCTTCACACCAAGGTCACACAGAAAGTCACTCTCAGAGCTTCAGGTAGAAAAGACAACTCAGTTTCTCTGCTGCTGGTTTCCACATGGGAAGGATTTCACCACTTAACTCCAAGAGTCCAGGCTACTGCTGTGAGAGCAACTCCTTACACACTTACAAAGAGTGCAGGAATCCAGAGAGCTGCAAAAGCAGACCAAGTACCCACTGACATATACACAGTCTTTATTTCTTTAAGATATCACATAGATTCTGAAGATGACTAAGACTTTTATTCATGAAAAATCAACCCCAAATAACTCAAAAGAACATTCAGCGTGGGAGGTTCTTTTGCAAAGATTAAATAGCAATTGTGATGAAATAGTATCTTCTGCCGAGTTACCGAAGAATTTACATTTTGCTCACGCTCTTACCTAACTGTTTATAGCCAGGAGCCGTACACAAGGGATAACAGCCAGTTTGCTATCCCAAAATGAGGAGTTATTGCAAAGACGGGGGGTGAAGAGCAGGAAGCAAGCGGAAGGTTAACTTTAAAAACAATCTGAGGGCAAAACTGCTCCTGCAGCGCTGCCCACGAGCTCTGAGCTCCAGCTCACAGCAGCTGTGCACACACGGTTGTAGCAGTGTTCCAAGAGATGCTGGCTAAGTACAGAGTGCAATGGATCTACCTGTATTCAAACTAGCTACCTCTGATTTACCTGCACCCACAGCTGATGCCTCGTGTAAGACCTCGTCCCTCCAAAGTGCTGCCAGAAGATGACAAGAACGGCTATTGGCATAAAATCGGCCAAGAATGCTTTTTGGAAGCCTTTCCTTCTCCCTCACTGTGCCATATTCATAGGAGTGTCATTTTAGTTCGTAAAGCTATGAGCTCCTTCCTTTCATGTACACCATCCAGATGTTTCATGGACATCAGCACGTCAGTACCTACGACTCTTCCAATACTGTCATTAGAATATATGTATTTTCACAGAATCACAGAAGGATTTGGGTTGGAAGGGTCCTTAAAGCTCACCCAGTTCCAAGCTCACCTTGCACTAGACCAGGTTGCTCAAAGCCCCTGTGTCCAACCTGGCTTTGAAAGGATGTTAGTTTCCAAAGCTGTTAATAACGTCTAGAAATGTAACAAAAAACCCAACAAACCAACACCAAAAAAACCCAAACAAAGTTTATTACACACGCTGCAGAGTTAAAATACGTGGTTTTTAAGGGGCTTAACATTACCATAGAATTTACCATCTCTGATGCATTCAAACCTCAACCTGAGGAACACTACTTATTTGCTGTCAGACTGCTGCAAATTCAAAAGGAAAAAGAAGCCACAGCTACATCCTGGTTTCTCTTTAAAAAAATGTATAAAATCAGTTCTCCTATTTAAAAGGTCTTTTGCTTAGCATTAAAACAATACATTTGTTCAGTTGAAGAGATCAAACACTGTCTAACTCCATCAGTCTAGGACAATGTGCTATTATGCTTCCAAGTCACATGTAGCATATATCAAATGAAACGTCAGAGAAGCAAAGCATTTAAATGCATATTTGACATACTTTTTGCAACTCAGTATGTTTCACTTCTCAATGGGGCTGTGGGTGGGAGAGGAAAAGGTTGGTTTCTTATGGATTTGAGTGTAAAGGCATCACTTGGCAATGCAAATCATCAGCCGTTACAACTGCCCACTGCTAACGCGCTGCCACGTACAGGAGAAGCACACGCCACAGATCACGATACTGCATATTCAGAACAATCACTGTCTGTCTTGTACAGCAGCATTATACAGCCCTCACACTGCAATGCCAACACGAGTAATTTGTCATGAAACTTGCAAGCCATTCATTCTTATTTGTGCATAACAATATTTACTATTCTCAAGTACCCCGTGTCACTGGATTTATATCAAGCCTTGAACAAGAAAGACAAAACAGGGCCTTTTGAAAGGTCCAAAGCTCCTGCTGCTATTTGGCAAACCAGCTTCTACAGTGTTAGGTTCTGGTCAGCCAAAGCAAGGTTTCTCTCACATTTTTCTCTCCACTGCTGTAAGGGTTATCTCCTCCCCCCTTGTATTTACCATCTATTGGTTAATGTACGTACACATCACGCACCCATGAGTCTGCAAATACAGGGCATATTGTTTCTTTCACAAGTATACTACGCCAGGTACAGCAAAAGCAGATGTAGATGCCTGAACTCTCTGTGACATTAAAACCACAGTTTGTTTGTGTCTGTCAATTTTACAGAAAAATTACTATACTCGTGGGTAAAGTTCCTGTAAATCACTAATTTCCCCAACCTCCACCTCCACTTTTGTTCATGACACTAAGGAACAAAGCCAAACTTCAGATTTCCATTTGGATGCTAATCAAACACCACCGGACAGCTGCTACTTAGCATTTCTCATATGGAGGGCTATTAGTCCCTGCAAAGATATCAAAATCATCACTGACAATTTGCAAATGAGGGATGAGAGGTCCAGAAGACTGGGTTGGGAAGTATCACCAAGTGGAGAAACAGAGTTGGTCCACCTGCGAATGTTAGTGCATGAGAAATAACAACCATAAGTTTAACACTGAACCAGCTAATCTCATCCACTGCTCCTTTGAACATGCCTCCAATGTGCCTACAAGAGAATCATGAATGCAAATGCAGCTAAACTTTACTAAAAGCAGGTTAATAAGATTACATTAAACTTCTACAAGCATCTGAGTAAAATTTAAATGCCTTTAATTTGATTTAACGTACTTAAGTGAGGAAGTAAAGAAACTAAAACTAAAGCCACTTAAATTCTGCTCAGAAGTCCTTGTATAGCAGTGCTATGTAATTTAATCCGCTTTCAAAGCATACCTTAATCCAGATTAATTTTTCCAAGTGTTCCTATGTAGACAAACCCTCAGCATACACTAAATGCGTAGGCAGCTTTCTCAAAGAAGATAAACTACCTTATATTTAGCATAATAGATTAAGATTACTGATGAGTTGCTGGTACCCTGTGTGTCACCTCCTGACACAGCAATATCCCACTTACCTACCTTTAAGTAACAATGCAGATAACCTTAATCTGAGGTTTAATGTTTCCTATCTACTGGAAACTCAATCTTTACTTCAGAACTTTTAGCCAAAACCAGTTTCGAATACAGTCTCGACCAGATCTCTCGGTTTTATTGTCCCTTAAATCCAAAAGGAAGATTTCACACATGACCTCTGTTTTCTACCATTGTCAAGATCAATGGTTGCCTATGGATAAGTTGATATAGTTTGTTGCATTAAGTTCATGTAGATGTCTTAACTTCACTCAGATTAAATGAGCCTCCTTCACAGAGTTTTCCAGACCCAAAACCAAGCAATAAAGTTCTACCAGGCTTCATCGCTGGTCCCCCAAACATGGGAGGAGAAAGCTACCCTGCCCTATCCACAGGGGAAAACAAATCAGTGGCCAAAGGTTGGACGGGAAGACAAAGCTCAGCTATTAAAGTGTCAGGAACTAATGCACAGCATTAGTCTTGCTGGGAAAAATCTAAATTCCCAATATCATAGAACCTCAAACTGCTGTGGGTTGGAAGGAACCTTAAAGCTCATCCAGTCCCAACCCCCTGCCATGGGCATGGACACCTTCCACTAGAGCAGGTTGCTCCAAGCCCCTGTGTCCAACCTGGCCTTGAACGCTTTAACTAATGAAAGTAAAACACTTATAAAATTAAATCAGGTTGTGGAAGCTTGTGCAGAAGACTATAAACTGTGTTTTTACTAAGATTTTATCTTAAGTTATTTAAATTAAGAACCCACCTATTTCATAGTTAATTCAAGGATACAGATGAAACTAGAAATGCATCTCCTCCCACTCCTATCACCAACCCCCACAGAAGAATATTTAAACAGCAGAGATTTGTAATCTAGAAGAGAGAGCAGCATTCTATGAAGTATCATCTAATTTAAATAAATCTCTCTCATTAACTTAAAGGCATTCTAAAACACATCATTGCTGCTTTGTTATTTACTTGACATTTCACACCAAATCTCCCAAAAACATTAGGATACACCTTTTATAGACACAAATGTGTAATCATAGATTTATAGTATTCAGTCAAGTAAGGTAGTTGATACTGTAAATTTATCCTGAATACCAGTAAAACATTCTGTAGCTACGTGGTTGCTTTTTTGCTACAGCTCCATTATCTACGTATTCTCTACTGTTCACAAGTCACAGACTTCCTGAATATTTTAACTGCATACATGCAAAAACCTGTTTCCTTCTAAGTTCTTATGCAGGTCATTGTTACGGCACTAAATGCCTCACAACCCTTCATGCATTTATTCTCACAGTGCCCCTCTCAGACAGCAACACTAGACAGCATTAGCTGCTAAATCAATAGCAAACTAGAAGGTAATCATGCAAACTAGAAGCATACAAAAATCAGAGAACACAGGAGCAAAATCAGCATTTAAGTGGAACCATGATATAAATTTGCTCAACTTTAGCAGCAAGAAACAGAACTCGGGATCTTCTCCTGCCACATGAGAGGCTGAAGCTCAATTGCTCTTGGGAGAATAACCTGGGGCTGGAAAGGTCAGAAAGGTACAACTCCACACAGGACACGCAATATAAATGTGAAGTGCATTCACCCTGTGCCTATCAAACATAACTGGGAACAAAATCGGAGGTGAAGTGAGGATAAACATATGCAACTGAACTGAATATAGGCAAGGCGATAAACCAGAGAAACTGATGCTTTTTTTTCATCATAGGCTTGGAGCAACTACTTAAACTGTAGAGAACTGGAGACAAGTAACCACAGCTGATGTGGAGTATACAGCATCGTGTACCTGGTGCGAGCGGGGCTGTTCACTGCACAGAACACAGAAGTATCTGCAAATAATTCTGCCACATCAAGAGGCACGAGAACAGGTTTTGAACCTGATGAATTACGACCCCACTGCAGCAACAACCCAGCCCCGTCTTCCTCACACGATGCCTGAACGTTAAACTTGGAGCACATCCACTCTCCGACCGAACAAGGTGGCATTTGAAACCTCCAGTCCTCCAGAGTGAAAATGATGTATGTGGTGGGGAACCACAGAAAGCTCACCGGGGATGAAAAGGTCTCCAGCATAGATGCCTCTTAAAACCTTTGACTAGATCTTTGCCTCAAGTTAAATGTTGTCTACCTAAGCCCCAGTCACACAATGATTCCACCTTCAGTCCAAGATACAGTCATCACCTTCTGAGGCTAAACTAGTAGAAGAAAACTCATGAGTGGAGGCCACACTGGGTTATCCTCCACAGCCAACCAAGATGTGACCATGACACGCACTTGTCACACAACTTAGATGTAGCTGTAGCATCCTCATGAAGTTCCCAGCTGGGTCTGGAGTGACCTTTCTCCCCACAGGCTTTTTGCAAGGCTCCAGCAGAATAAGAGCATAGGTCGGAATAGAAAATCAATTAGAAAACAGCAGCAATGCCCATCACTGTCTGGCTTCAAGGCTGTGTGGAAGATAAGGGTAGCAAGATCAGTCAGTTCCTAACAGCAAGGGACCAAGTTTATCCACAGCCACATGGCTTCATAGTTTTAATGAGCTATGCAACGTAAGGTATATTGCCATCCAAGCAGCACTGGAATGATAACGTATCTCTAACCTCAAAGGAATAACCAATCCAACAAAACACCAAGCATGACCAAAAAAGCCAACACAGAACTGTAAGAAAACCTACCTGCAAGCCTGATCAAAGCGTTGCTTTCCAATGCTAGACTGCACTATGTAAATGCTGCTTTGCAAGGTGGATAAAAAATAGGGATAGGCACTATAAAAGACAAGCATATGTGATTTGTGTAAAAACAGGCTATTACATGGATATAAATTATTTGATTTGTTATTTATTAAGTACCTATAAAGTGCTCAGCGTTACCCAATTTACAAAGAAAATTGTCTTCTACTCTAAGAAGCTGACAATCTAAATGACAAAAAGGAATAGACAAGGTGCAGCGAGCAGCCAGTGATGAATGAGGAATATTTTGACTCTGTTTTGAATTTGATTGCTTCCTGTCAGCACCTCTGAGCTAGAGTTCTTGCTATGGATTTGCTGACACGTGGGCAAACGTGGTAGAGCACTGGTAAGGCACTTCAGATGCAGGAGTAGCACAGAGAAAGCCAAAGTCAAGATGAGACAGAAAGGTAAGTTTGGAATTGCTATTAGCACCAGAAGAAGCAGCATGAAGGGTACCTTAAGAAAGCTGAAAAGAGATTAAGATGAGGAAAGAAAACTACAGGAAGCTGGTACTTAAGAACATGATTTTAAGGCAGAGCTGCTGTAAGAAATCACAACTGAAGCTGATATAAGGGTAGGAAGATAGACCAGAGCAATCTAGATTTAGATTAGACATTGGGCAGAAGCTCTTCCCTGTGAGGGTGCTGAGGCGCTGGCCCAGGGTGCCCAGAGAAGCTGTGGCTGCCCCATCCCTGGCAGTGTTCAAGGGCAGGTTGGACACAGGGGCTTGGAGCAACCTGCTCTAGTGGAAGGTGTCCCTGCCCGGGGCAGGGGTTGGAGCTGGGTGAGATTTAAGATCCCTTCAACACAAACCAGTCTGGGCTTCTGTGATACTCCTGCTTCACAGAACTGTTACAAAAACCAACCCAGCCATTCCCCAGGAGACCCATCCGATAAGCAGGCGACGAAGGAATTCAGTATCAGCTGTTTAGTGGGATACAAATTATTATGTAGTTGGAAAAGAAAGCAAGGATGAGTAATGTTTATGTCCAACCTCTCACTGTGGGCGCACGTTCATTAAGAGAGGTCCAGCACGTCACATTCCTTTATAAAGTTTCTGAGAACACTAACCAAGGGTTCCTTTGGCGGTGCAGAAACACTGCTGCCACAGATGGCTCCATACAAATGGGGGCTTCTCAACAAATGTTCTTCCCCCACCCCCCCAAATCTCAACTTTCTTTTTTCCTTTCCTCTTATCACTTATAAACACGAGGGAGAAAGACGGCTTTGTTTGTTTGTTTGTTTTCTATATGTGATAGGAGACTCGTTTTTCTCCAGTTTGGTGGTACTCCAAGTGAAAAGGACAGCAGATACACTCTTGGCAACTGCAGAGGGTGGTTTTTTGTTTTTCCATAAAACACTTCACTGTGCCAGCTTCGTGAGGAACCTCAGAAATAATATGGGTTTTCTGATACACGACAGCAGAGTGTAGTTAATAAACAAATGAGATCCATATGAAAATGTGATTCATATGCAACATCATTATTTCAAAGAATCAGATGGTACCTGGCTACCAAAGCCATCCTTATGTATAACCCTTCAAGTGAATTATAGAATTCTGGATAGGAAGGAACCTCAAAGCTCCTCCAGCTCCAACCCCTGCCAGGGCAGGGACACCTTCCACTAGAGCAGGTTGCTCCAAGCCCCTGTGTCCAACCTGGCCTTGAACACTGCCAGGGATGGGGCAGCCACAGCTTCTCTGGGCACCCTGTGCCAGCGCCTCAGCACCCTCCCAGGGAAGAGCTGCTGCCTTAGATCTAACCTAAATCTCCTGTGTTAAAGTTTGAACCCATTACCCCTATGTCCTATGAAAATCCATTCCTGGACTTTCACAGAGCTCTTTCTCCAGCTCTTCAACACTTAACAGCTGCTGTGCAAAGCTCTTCTAGCAACAGAAGCAGCCCTCTTACAATGAAGCATGAAGGTCCAGCACAAAGCTAGTCAAGCAGAACTGTCTCCTCGCAGCACCTTGTGCACAGCGTAAGAGGCATCAGATGGTTTCACTGAAACCATATGAAAACAGAAAAGTTTCAGGTAACTTATTGGTGCTTTTTTTTTTTACCATTTAAAAAAAGGAAGTTGCAAACAAGCATAATAAAGTCTATTCTGGTAGCAACTCTGTCGCTGTAGGTCATACAAATCACTGTTTCCTCTGAAGCGCGGCCCTAGAACAAAAGGTTGCTAACATGCACACGCAAGGCGCTATAGTTTGCACTAAGGACAGAAGGATTTGAGACCTAACCTGGTTCAAACACCAGGTTTGAACTCATTAGTATAGCAATGGGTTTAAGTCAGGCAGCGGGAGTGCTCTCAGTCAGCACTGAAAGGTGATGGAAAGCAACACCCTGCTAGAGGATTTTCACCCTGAGACCTCACACGGGTGCATTCAAATCAAGTAGCTGTTGCTGGCACCATCAGCCCCACCACACACGCACTTGCAGTTTTACACAACCTCTGTTATATCAGGATGAGTGAATCTCAAGGCACCATACGCTACACAGAGAAAAGTTTATAAATAAACCTCCTTGTTCCTCCTCTCCCTTCCCTCCCCCACGACAGCAGCTCTGGGTCCAGCTCTAGGGGATGAGGGGGATTACTGCAGAAAGCCGAAGAGACTGGCAGTGTGATGGGGTCAGGGACTAACAGACACAGGAGACCTGCCTCTGCTTCTGACCCACTTTATGAACTTGGCCAAGCTGCCTCTTGGTGCCACTGCTCCTCTCCCAAGCTCTGTATGATCCCCGGCTAGTATCTTCAAGGCAGTGACTGCCTCTCACCAATTTTGGTGAGAAACAGCCTATGGGCTTAGTAAAAAAGGGGGCTGATTTTACTAGGATCTGCTCTGCCAAGAATAAGCCCATCTTTTCACTTAAATAATGAAGAATGCCCACACAGTTAAACCTGTTAATATTCCCTGCGTACAGCCGGAGGAGCGGCATGCTGCTCTCATTCACAAGTTTGCTGTATCCTTGCTGACGCCTACCAGCTCCCCTAAAGGCTTATTTACAGGAGACAATTCTCCCAGGGTCCAAGTTTTCCAGTCGTGTCCTTTCTCTCCCCTTCTCCAGCACAGTCCCCCCGGTCACATTAGGCAAAGTACTTGCAGTGTGACGTGGGGAACTGATCCAAGCCTCCAGTGAGCAGAGGAGTAATCTGAAGAACAGCTTATTTTTAACCTGGATGGGTTCCCTGACTGAGCTTATTCCCCACCACAACAGGTGTATCAACACACCTAAGGAAGAAGCAGAGCAAACCAACTACTGCTGGCAAAGACGAACACAGCCATTAATAGGATAGAAACGTCTTCAAAAGACTAGTATTGAGGTAGGGGTTCTCGCACTGAGGAACTCTTCAAGCATCATAAAATGGACTTAATACGTATCCCTTATGTTATTCACAGTTTCCTTTGCCAGTTTGGCTAATTATACGATATTTAAGTTTAAACATATGTTGCCTCCCTTGCAGTGAATCCTCTCCTCCTACATGATACAGCAGTGAAGTCATCGTGCTGACTTCAAGCCGAATCCTGCACCCTCTCAAGTAGGTGGGAATTTTTAGTTCATCTGGAAAGCAGTCCAGCCCGGAGAGAACCGTGATTCTCGTTGCAATAAGCTACCAGGAGCTCTACCACCACGAACAGCCTGAAACACACCGTCCACGTGCCATATAGTGAAGAACCAGCATTAACTTCCACCCTCCTGGGCATACGGTTCTTAAAACATCTAAGAGACACTTGGGATGCATCTCTATTACCATGAAAGGTGAACCTGCAGATGAGAGGCTTTTACTCTCCTTCCTCCCATATCATCACCCATTGATTTTAAGCTTTTTCTGGTTTAGTTTAGGTTTTTTTCAACCAAGACACGTAAGAAGAGAATTCCAAATGGAAGTGGCAAGCCTAAGCCAAAAAAACCCAAAATATTTAGAGAGGCAAAGAAATCTTGCAGCCCTTTATGAATTGTCATGTGCTGCAGACAGGAAAATCTCTTTCAGTTAGTGCATTCTACATTACGAGTGCCTTTAGTAAGCAATGCAGCCAAGTATGCCACAATAGCTGTGTTTCATTAGCTTAGCATAGCAGAGTATAGGATTTAAAGGGAAAAGACAGCAGCTGAAAATAATTGCATTAAATTAACATTAACCCACAAACCCAGAAGAGGCATATAATATTCAGGACAGCCTCAGAAGCAGTAACTCAGAATTAATGTCTGTAAAAGATGAATAATCCTGCTCTGACTGGGATTCAAAATCCTAAAGGAAGAAAGTTCACCTCAAATAGTGTTCCCTGGGGTTGGGACAGGGAAGAAAAGAAAGGAAAGCATGGCCTAGTTAAAAATATCAGTAGGTAGGAACACAAACTGTAAAATGCTGTGGTTCCCAAAGGACTAACATTTTTTATGGTTTATACACACATTCCCACACATTCCTTCTCAAAAAGGACTTTGAAAATAAATCTGATTTCAGGAACTGCAAATGAAATAGACACGTGAGAATTTACACACTTAGGGTTGCAAAGAGCAGAGCCGCAGGGACTAGGGCAAAAAAAAGGCAGCCAGGATTGGTACGGGCTGAAACAAAGACAGCGGTGACAGCTCTAACTGCATCAGTGGATGTACTTCACAGCAGTCCTTGAGTCTTGATGCCACAGGGGCTTAGAACAGAACAGTTTAAAAGAAACAATAGAACAGTAAAAAGAAAGTACTTAATCATAAAATGACGGATCTGTTTGTGTTGGGAGGAACCTTAAAGCTCATCCAGCTCCAACCCCTGCCCCGGGCAGGGACACCTTCCACTAGAGCAGGTTGCTCCAAGCCCCTGTGTCCAACCTGGCCTTGAACACTGCCAGGGATGGGGCAGCCACAGCTTCTCTGGGCACCCTGTGCCAGCGCCTCAGCACCCTCACAGGGAAGAGCTTCTGCCTCAGAGCTCATCTCAATCTCCCCTCTGGCAGGTTCAAGCCATTCCCCTTGCCCTGTCCCTACATCCCTTGTCCAAAGCCCCTCTCCAGGTTTCCTGTAGAATGGAGAGACACACAACAAATTCAAGGGAGCACGCTGTCCTCAGGTTGAAGGGGGAATTTATGCCAAGAATAGGGAGGGGAATTGATTAGTTCAGAAACTAAAAGGATGCTGAGTTACAGCACCTATTCATTTCATCTACAAACAGGTACCAGAAGTAAGCAATATTGGCCAGGAGGAATAACAAAATTCCAAAGCTCTTTCTCCCAGTTCCAGCTGGAAAAAACAGCCTGGTCAGGCCCCTGGCCAGCTGCAGGTCAAAAGGAAGAACTAAGCCACCAACTGAGGTCTGAGGAAAGCCATGGTAGAAAGCCAAGTATCAGACCAGCTCTAAGACAACTTCACCAGACCTGATGCCTTGTTTGCCACTGGCAGTCTGAATTTACATGGCTTCTCCAATGGGAAACGAGTGATAAATTTTACTTAATGAGCAAGCAGCATTTGGAAACAATTAGCATCCTATTTTCCTCAACCATCATGCTCAGGGCAGAGCTTACTTCCCTTCTGCATCCCTGCAGAATGTAAAGTACTTTATAAAGAGACAAAATATAATCTGTGGACTTCACAGTTACAGCAAAACTTTGTGCTTTAAGATGCTCTTAAGCTCCAAAAGACTCCCGATCAGACACAGATAATTAATTTGTAATCCAAATTAATACTGCCCTTACCGGGCAGTAAAAACTTTCTTTTTAGTTGAGCTCCCCAGTAAAGCAAGATTTTATAACTCGTCATCTGTATTTGTCTGCCATCTGCACAGCACTATCCCATATGGACACACAGTACTTGGGGGTTTTATGCTTGTTAAGTCTCCTTCATTAGCAGTATTAACCCCCAATTCTTCTCTTTCCTTGTATGATTTGCAGAGGACTGCCTAAAAGTGAGCGAGATACAGCGCTCCATCGACATTCTGAGGTTTTTAATGTTCCAAGTAAGTGTTCCCAAACATGTTCATTTAAACGCTTTGATGAAAACACTAGAACAGCCTGCACCTCGCTTATTTGGAAGAACCTTGTGACTACCCTGACCATGAGGTTTTGTGTGCAGTAAAACCACCACGCTACACATTTCGGAGCAGAAGTCAAGTAAGTTACGAGACAGCAATCCGGTTGTAACACAAGTTTCCTCTTTCAGGCCTTTCATTTTGCTTTTCCTTAGGAAAGTGAGAGATTCCTTTTCTCATTTTCACACATTCGTCTAACTGAGAAAAGCAAAGAGCTTCCCAGTGAGCAGCAGGGCCAAAGCAAACCCATCTGAACCCCTGGTGCAGGCTTCCAGCTGCCTAACAAGGCTCATACCAGAATCCTTCCCATACAAGCTCCTGCTCCATCCAGTTTCCTACCTTCACAAAACCTGCCTGAACTTTTGCTCCATCTTTGGGACCTGAATTGCTCTGCTGGCTTGGCCTGGACCAGCTCACCAAATAAAAGTTACCACAGAGGGGAAAGGGGAAAAGAGACACAGATCCCATACGTATAAGCAACAGAATCAGTTGCTGTTTCTAAGGGTACCAAGCTAAAAACTGAGAGGATGGGGGGGGATGACCAGCTTTTGAAATAGGAGCCCTTCTTGCCCTCCACACCTAATACATTTTGCCAGCAGAATTCCATCCTAAAGCTTTGGCTTACAAATGCTGAAACCATCAAGTAACAAAGACAATTACATCTCAGGTTCTCTTTATATGCAATTTCAATCAATACTTCCATTCCATTGTACAAGATCTCCTTCCAGCCCCAGCAAAACACAGCGGTTTTGATCAACCTTGGCCTCGATGATCTTAAAGGTATTTTCCAACCTAGTTGATTCTGTAATTACTGATTTTTTCTAGTAAATATCAGAATTTAGTAGCTGTTACTGTCCATTCTCACATTTCTATCAGCTATTTGCATAGTCATTCCCACTCTGATTTAATCTTTCCTTTCATGATTGCCTAAGTCTACATAGAAAATGAGGATAGTAAATCAAACTAAGCACTTGGCAGGCGCATACTGGTGAGATCACAGCAAGATGCCGGAATAGCACAGGCCCTCGCCTATGGAAAAGGCTCATGGAGTTCCCATGCAGTTTGAGTAACCATCATCTGATCAATGAGCAATACTGAGGCAGAACACAGCCCTCCGTGGAAACCAGCTGTTAACGGAGTGAACACCCAGGGAGGTGAGAGAATTGGCATCCAAAGCTTCCCAACTCGTGTGTCACATTGTGCAATCCAGCCGTATTACTGCATTAATAAAACCAGCACAGAGCAGAGCTTTTCAATGATGGAACTCAGAGGTAAAAAGTGAGACGTGGGGGTATAAAGTCCCCATTAAAAGGTAAGTTTGAATACACAGCGAGGGTTTAACTGCTCTGTTCTCAGTCTTTTAACTAAAAAACCCAAAAAGTTTTGTAGGGTAGAAAAATCAGGTATTGCTTGGGAGAGGTGTACTCGGCCCGAGGAGAACTTAAAACGTGTTTTGATTCATTGTGGCTCAGTAACTTCTGATGAATGCTAATGTGTTTCACAGAGACAGAAAGGCCCGTGCAGGTGTGATGGGAACGGTTCCTCAGTTATTAGTAAGCTGCTGGCTACACTGTGGAAGCTGCACCCTTTGTAAAGGGCCTGCCAGCAGCTCTCCATGCACTGCTGGTTATCCAGAGCCGCCACAAGAGCCAGGACGAGTCCTATCTGCAGACGTCTACTTCTTTCTCCTCGTTTTGCCTGCCTCCATGGAAAAACTTGTATTTCAAGCAAAATGCCACAAGCCATTCCCCCCTGTCCTGTTACTACATGCCTTTGGAAAAAGCCCCTCTCCAGCTGTCTTGTCGGCCCCTTTAGGTATTGGAAGAAGCGTGGCTCCTCTTCAGGAGCAAGTATAAGCAGAGAAGCTAAATTAACCCAAAAGCCCCTAAACTATTCTTAGCAGTAACTCACCGCCTTCCTTCTGCAAAGCCTTCTGAAGAGGTGCTTCTTTCAGAAGTGTATCTATATGGATCCGCACAGGAAGGCTGCTTTAAATTTCAACTTCATCGTGCTTTAGTGTAACTGCTCCCTCCACCAGTAGCTTTACAGCTAGCAATAAAACTTTATTCTCTTTTAACGCTCTGGAGATCCACTCGTTTCCACAGGTCTTGCAACAACATTGAGGGAAAACGGCCGAGTATGTTGCCTGTTACCCTGATGCCCACCACCCTGTCCTAAGGCAGAAGTCAGGACAGCACCAAGGACTGTTTAATTTCATTAATTTTCAGCTTTTAGGAAAATACACGATGATCCTTCATCACAAACGATACTCAATCCTTAAAAGGGGACAATCCAATAGGAAGCAAACCCCAACACCCAGCGTTTTCTAGGAGCACTAATACAACCCAAGCGATCATGCTCCAACAACAACAAGCCAGCGGTGTGCTTGCAGCACCAAGGAGCAGCCTGGCTTTGGCTCCGTGCCTCACTACACACCTGAGACACCCAAGTGCTGCAGCAGAACACTCGTCCTTCCTATGAGACAGACATTACGGGTTTTGTAGCACAGTGATTTCTGAAACGAACAGCAAACAACCCACTGGTGGGTTCATTTATTAGCGATACAGAATTCTCAGGGTCAAAAGTTAGGGAAATGAGATGAAAACCATTAATACAGCAGACTTGAGACTCTTTCATAAAGAACACAGCCATATGTGTCCTTTATCCAGCCACAGTTCCCATTAAACTTGCAGGAACTCGGTTTCCATCTACAGTTTAATGGCTAATTTCTTAACACTCACAACCATTAAAAAAAGATAAGCAATGACCCTACTGCCCTACTGTGCTGTCACACTGCATGTCTGCACACATGTGCATGGATATAAAAGCCAAGTATTTCAATTAGAAGAATGCTTCCTGAATGCAAATTACAATCTCTTGTCTTTTAAATAGCAAAAATCTTCATAGCAAGACTTTCCAAGCTGTTTAGAAAGTAGCTATTGTCAGAAGCGTAGCTGTGTAAGACGGGTGCTTCCCGCTCTGCTGATCTGACCCGTGCATTTATTTTCTCCATCATTATTCATGCCTGCACTGCAAGAAGAATATGCCCCACATCTGCCTTGGTTTGTACAGAATCACCAGGATTACTTACAAAAACCCCCAAAAACTTAAGCACATATTCAACTGTAATTTTATTGGAGTAAGAATCCTTCCTGTCTTCACACACACACACACCTTAAAAGACCTAGAATAATCTAGGATTGGCCTTAAAAGCTCATAAGCTTCCTAGCTCAAGAGCTTCCTTACTCCCACAGCAGCCTTATGGTAGACAACCCATAATGGCATTCACCCAGGGTGCAAAGGTTATTGATGACCATGCTACAGTCCTGCACGGGCACCAGCTAGTGATTTTTCACCCAGCTGGACACCATGTAATGCCAAAATAAGCCTGTATTCAAGCTGTGGAGGTGTTACCAAGGGATATTTACCCGACCAATGTGCCATCACATTTCACTCTTCCATTCTTCAGAGGCAGTTGTAAGTTACACAACAGCCCAGCGATACCCAAACTCAGTTTCCATACCCCTTGACAGACTTAAGTTTGTGTGGCTGAGTCAGGGAGGGGAAACCCAAAATGCATAGTTACATACCACACAGATTTAAATTACTAAGCTAACACACTAGGGATTACCAATTCCCTGTTCTAGCCTTATCTTGCAAAAAACATGATGGCTATACATGACTATACCCTCCCCGTTTTGGGCCTGCTGATGCTTTCCCCTTCTGCTTGTTGTATTTCTCTTTTCTTCTCTGTCTTTTAACCTTATTCTACCGTTGTCAGAAGCCTGAAGGAACATGAATGTCTTTTCAGCCACTTTTTTGCAATGCCAAGTTCTGCCTTTTTCTACCAGTCTTGGTATATCCCCCCCATCAAAAAAAACCCCTTCCTAAACTATACTCCATTCTTTCAAGAGCAGCATTTTCTGTTGCTAGTGCCAGAAGCCTGGAAGGCTCCTGGCAGCGCAGCTCCAACAAACAGACCAAAACTGAACAATCTCTTTTTTTGTGAGAGGAGATAAGGAAGTCCAAGACATGGGTTTCAAAAGGGGAATTAAAACAAACATAAAATGCCACTGGCATTGGCAGGTTTTAAATGAAACACACACTATTTTTTCCCTTTCCAAAGAGGCAGGTAGCACACAAACGCTTTCAGCAGCAACAAGCACCTGCTGCTTCTACCTACATACAAATGCTCTGCAGAAAAGAAGGAAAAGACACTACATTGTGGATCTCATGTACCCACATACGTAAACAATGCTCCAGCAATTTTACCCTGTTTCTGCAGAAGCAAATGGTGATATAAATTGCCGGTGGTTCTTCCCAACACAGCCTTGCTCTTCTTTTGACAGTTGCACAAGGTGAGCCACTGACAACTGCAGAAAGATGCTATTTTCTGTAAGAAATAGTTTAAAAGAATTACTGCAGAAAGATACGTTATTTTATGCAAACATTTCAGCACCATAATCACATTATGTACAAGGGAAACTGCTGCCCTTAAGACATAGCTGCTCGTCTACCACAAGATCAGAGAAGGCCCTTCTCTTCCTACATACAATGATTGTTCTTTAGTAGGCAGACCAGTGAGAAAGAAATAGACAACTTCTTCCCTTATGGCATCCAAATTGTTCTGCGAATAGCAAAATGGGACCAGAAGTAGCCCAAGTGTTGGACCTTAGAAAAGAAAAAGTACATCTGAATATTGTTACAGTCTGCGTGAATGTCTCATACAATGTAAGGAAGGTTTCTCCCCTTCTTTGAACTCATTCTTCCATTCAACACTGCTCAGTGCTGAACTATGAACCCAGGGGCTGATTCTCTGCACAAAGAGGTTACACGCTTGTCCCAGCTGGAAAGTCAACACCTACAGCACTGTGTATCCGAGATAATTCTCTTTCTTCTTCTGAAGGCCAACATCTCTAGTGGTTTAACACCACTGGACTGAACGGCGATGTTAGCAGGAAGAACTGAGCTATGCCAGCAGTCCAGGATTATTTGGTTAATATTTTTGTTGTGAATATTATGGCAAATTATTACCAGTTTTTATTGTATGAGACCAAGATAACCACCTACACAGCTCTCTCCATTAAGCCAGTAAAAAGTTACAGATTAAGTTCTTCTTTCAGTATAACAAACACAAACCAAACCAAATCACTCAAAGTTTTCTTTCAGTTCTAAGTGCAGATATCCAGACATGAAAGCAGCATGAATTCAAACCAGAAAATTATGGAGAATGCCAAGGATTAGTATTTTTCAGCTAAATCATATTGCTACTTTGTGATTTTCATCTGCGGACAACCTGTAGTAATACACAGCAACTGCTGCCCGAGGGACAGAGCTGTTGCCTATAGAACTACCAGAACAACCAACTCTTTAAGTGAGGAAACACAGAGATGATGGTCCTTCCCTTCACGAAACCTAGATGTTTCCTGAGAGTCACAGAATCGTAGAAAGGTTAAGGTTGGAAAGGACATTAAGATCATTCAGTTCCAACCCCCAAAGGAAGGATTCTTACTCCCCAGTCTCTCAGTACACTTCCTTAAGAGCTTGTGTCAATGGTTCAGCAACACTTTAAAACCACCTTTGTTCACATCTGTTGACAAAGCTCCTTCTAAGAAAGCCCCCTTTCCTTTGACTTTGTGTTCGTAAGGCTTTGTGCCAGCATCAGATTAGGAAATAAAGACAGACAAAAGATTATCTCAAACTGAACCCAACCATCAAATATTTTTTTCTTTGCCTCTGGCATACACTAAAGGAGTTCCAGAATCACCACCTACAGCTGATACAGTAGATTTATTCAATACAAATACTGGGCAGTCAGACCTAAACGGAGCTGCCCTGAGCTCCTCTACCATTATGTGGTAGATGGAGCAGTTCAATTCTGTCTGTATCTGAAAAAAAAATGATTGTAGATCTTCTCTGCCCATTTGGCTCAACCAGCTCCCCAAGGCACTAGAGCTGCAGCAATAACTTCATATTACAATCTGAAAAACAGTAGGAGAGAACTAGAGTTCCCACTGCAGATGTGTGCCATCCATGCTGTCCCCAAGGAAGGCAGCTCCACAGCTCTTATTCAGAAAATAGCTTGCAAATATATCCCTTTATGTCTTCATTCTGCCTGTTGTCTACCCTTGTATGTTCAAATTAACATTGAGAAGATGCTCAAAACAACCTCCAAGTTTTCTAACTGTTTCAGGTTATCTTTGTCCATCCACAACACACCCATGCCTTGCTCCCGCTTGTAACTTCTCCACAGAATGGGTCAAGAGCAAGTACCCACACTGGCCGTGTATGACTTACCCGTCCCTTTCAGTAAGCACTGTGGATTCAGAGATGTTGCTGCAGCACTTGCAAGCTCACAGTATTAAAACTGATTACCCTTTTTCAGTGGTACTACTTTTGTCAAAACAATAGGTCCTGGGGGTGGAACTACCCGATACAGGAAGGTCCCTTCCAACCCAAACTAGTCTGTGATCCAAATTCATTTCTTTAAGAAGATACTTTTCTCTAAGGCTTCTCTTTAAGTAATGCCTCTCACATGACAACCATCCTTAAAACACGCAACTCCTTCCCCTTGGCTAATACTGATAATGCAGTTAATTACATGCATAGCTGTAATTACACATGCATAACTAATGGCACAGTCGAGACTGCTGGAAACAGACTGGGATGAATAAGCTAAAAGATGAGGAAAACATTATATGATGCCTTTTAACTGGGTTATGCCTATTACTTCTTACCTGAATTTGCACTAAGTGACGCACGTGAATTCTCTCCTTCCTATGGGAACACTGCTAGTGTTGAAACACTGGAGAGCAGCAATCCCAAGTACGCACTTACTTAGGACACCAGCCTCTACCTGATGTGAAGACTGATGCTGCATCCTTGCAGTGTCAAACCAGTGACTTAGAACATCTCTCCCATCACATTAGAACTACAGAGCTGCACAATGCAATTCCATTACAACTGCATACCTCAAATGGAACGAGTAGTAGAACACACCAGGCCTGCCCAGGTTCTCTCTGAATTCAAGCACAGGACATCAGCAGTCCGAAAGCTGCACTGACTCAGGCTTCCCATTTCCAAATTAAATTAAACCTCCTGGTTTCCTAAATGACTCCAAATTGCTTGCCTGAGAGGCTACCTCTCCCTTCAATCCATTTCCACAGCTGGAGCCTCTTTGTTACAGAGGAGACAGCTACCAACAGGACATTCTCTAAAGGGGGCCCTCCACTCTGAATTTCAATAGATCAAGAGAGAAAAGCCTCAAGACAGGAAAGCAAGGCTTATCCCTTTAGTCAAGCTTAAGGGGACCACTGAACACAGCAAGAACAATTAGCTGGAAACAAAGGATCTGTGGGTTGACTCAGGTTTGATTTTCTAGTCTAGTTTGGTGGTTCTCTATTTACCGATTTAGGGGAGGGAATTCTGACTGCTTTTTCCCTTATGCCATCATACCTTTAGCTACAGGAAGGTCAGCACAGCTGCTTTTTCCACCTTCATGTATCAATTATACAAAACTAATTCAAAGCTAAAAGCCTCTCCATCTCCAGAGTGAGGTGAATAAATTTACTAAGTTTAAGCAATTTGGAATATATAAAAAAAAAGAATAATCTTAAAACCTCCTGTTTTAATTTGAATTCACAAACCACCACTGAATCGTGGATGTTTTGATCCCTCTGGCATACGAGCCAGAAAATAAATGCAAAATTCCAGTGCAAATAGCCCAAGACCATTTTATGTATGTGTTTGTTTTAAAATAGAACTCGAATTCCAACTTGGATTTAAAATTATGTAGATTATTTTCTTCCCTTCTCCCCCTGCACACATCTCTCCTTTATTATAACCTGTTTTCTGACTCATTCGCAGCTGCAGGGGATGAAGGCTTTGAAACCTCTGCCTTCCAGAAAGCCATCCCATCCCAGCACAATGCTACCGACTCCTGCTGTTAGACACACGCGCTCTTCCAAAGAGCTCACCTCCTAAGGCAGCTGAAGGAAAAAATGGGCTATTTGGGGCAGGTCAAGAAATAAAAGCCCAGGTCACTGTGTAATAGGAAGGTTTATGAAAGGTGTATGTTATATCCCAAGGCTAACCCAAGAAATGCAGACTGAATTCACCAGCATTTTATACAGAGGGAAGAAAAGATGCAGAAGTTTCAATGGGTCATGTCCAAATATGTCAGAGAAGAAAGCCAGGAGAAGCACAGGGCAGAAGAGATGATTTTTACCTCTCCAAACTTCATGCATTACTTTCCACAATTGCCCTTTTGTAAAAAATTCACTTTTGGCTACAAAATATGAAAGTTAGGCTTCTCAAAAGAGACTGCATCACCTGACCCACTTCCAGCATTAGCTACAATCTTTAAAGATACCACCTGGTCTTTTTGTTCAAGATAAGACCCATTTTTCATGCCCTTTTCTTCCTTTTCTGGAACTGGCATGAGCTGTCAAATCTTTAATTACTTGCCATAGAATCAGTTAAAATTGCCTTAAGTGACTCAAAGTGGAAAACACATTTTCTTTTGGCTTTGTAGGCTTTTTAGTTGGTTGGATCTTTTTTCCTCCCCTGTACGATCTTCTCCTGAGTAGTCAACAATCACCACGCCAAATGTTCCGTCTCTTGCTCTGCAGTGGAAGCTCTCATTTAAGTTTTCTGCCTTTGTTGGGGTTTTTTTCCCCAGAAAAGATTAAGTGCAACGAGAAACTTGTATGTGTGCCTACAGAAGAAGAGATTATAGAGCTAAATAAAGTATAGCTCAGAATGAGACCCCACATCCAAGACCTGAATTTTGTGAGTTTGGTGAGCAGAAGAGATGTCAGAGGGACAGTGGGGTGAAAAGGTTGATAGGAGGAATGCACTTGAACCACAGGAGGTAGAGTTTCAACAGATGAGTGCCCTGGTGCTTGAAGGGAGGGAGGGGAGAAAAAAACCCCAGGCAGACAAACACCAATACTTCACATTTAAAAGCCTAGCAACCAACAGGTTTACCTTCTGGGTTCCTTTCCAGAACACAAGGACCAGTACTTACGTTTGGGGAAAATCTTATTTTGGGTTAGTTTGGCTCAGTGTTATTGAAAAAGTTTATCCAAAAGTCCATGCAGCGAGCCAACATTTATCAGGTTTCAATTTCCAGCTGAAGCCATAATCGTTGCTATGAAAACTAATGTGCAATTGTATTCCAGAAAGCAAAGCAATGGAAAAGACTGTATTGGAATGTAACAAATCCATGCATTGGCACCGAGAGTAAAAACTGAATTATACCAACCTGTGTCAGACATTTTTCTCCCCTTAGAGAAGAAATGTGCAAATCAGCTTTGCCTGGCCAAAGGGTATTATGTGAATATTACAAATTCCTCCTTGCCCTCCTCAACAGATTACCATCTCCCTTAAAATACGAAACAGCAATTTAAGGAGTCACCCCACCATGGTCCTGCAGCATGATCCAATGACGCGCAGAGCAGGTTGTGAGTCTAGCCTGAACAGCTCACATGAGGTACTTTTGCATACCGACATACCCCTCGCACTTCTGCTGAACTATATGATACTTGTAGGTTGGCTGAAGAGACAGAAAAATAGTCAAGTAATACTTTTACTTTGGCTACAAATTTCAGCACCAGAATTCATGCCTGTACTAAGAATATGTGAATAATTAGCTAAGGCAGTTCTGTATCTGTGGAAAAACAGTGCGAAAACAACCCCACTTTGTAGAAGTTTACTGGAATACTGGGTTTGCTAAACTCTTTCCATCACTCCCCATTAAAGAATAGGAGCTTTAAGCCATCACATAACCAGAATCTGAAGGTCTCTCAGCAGCAGTGACCCAGCCCTTCAGTTGAAGCAAGCTCAAGAGAAGAAAAGCCAGATATTCATCATATTTGTATTCATGTAGCTGATAAGAAAATTATCCAGTCCCTGATGATGCAGTATTTCAGAGACAGTTTTACACTTCATATGCCCCCCATAAGTTGGGACTGTACAATAAACGCTTTGAGCTAAAGACTTTGAAAGAACATAGGAGGTGATACATACTTTTCTTGCAAATCTTTACTAAAATGATTTAACTGAGTAATAACCTAAGGGATGCCTGGGTATGAATTCAAGGACTGGACAAAGACAGTGAAACCATGAGAGCTGGATTAAACAAACATGTGAACGAGCAAAGAACGACGTATCAAGGTAGGGGTGGCAAACATGCAAGAAGAAACTCTGAGAGATAAGAAACAGAAGGAAAGCAGAAGCAAAAGACAAGAAAAGACACACAGTAAGGACACAGCTATCATTTTGTAATAGATCTGTTTGGGAACGATTTGTTCTCTTATTCCCCCCCCTTCCCCCCCAACTTTTTTACTGAGATGCTGTTTTATAAGCACTTTAAATCACCTGGATTCAACCTGAAAGAGGAAATCTTTTCCCTCACCATTGTCTGGTAGTTCCCACTCCCTCACCTTTGCTAGTGCTAGCTGCCGTGGAGCTTCGCAGTGTTGTCTGACTGTAAATAAACACAGCAGAAGCATGAGTAAAGGAGACTGACGTCCTCAATAGCAGTAAGAATAGGTCACTATCTCCAGGCAGTATATTCAGCTTTCTAAAGAACTTCAAAGGCTGCTCTCTAGAAATGTACCAAAGTGAATTCAATTATACATAAACTAAACCAGTTTCCTTAAAGAATCCCTACCAGCAGTTCTCCAAGTCTTCCTCATGATGCAATTTACTGCTGAACAGAAGAATGGCTTGTCCATCACTTCCACTCTCTCACAACTGATTTCTCCCTCCTAGCAGCCATTGAAAACAAACCTACTACAGTCAAACCAAGTACTCGCAATGGAAACCTGCCATTAGGAGAAATACATCAATGCATTTTCAAGTGTTTGCAAACAATCACCACGTGAATCGCTGTTCACCTCGCTCTTAAGTGCAAGCATGAGCTTTGCAAACCAGTCTGCTCAGCAGCCTGAGAGATTAGTAGCTTACTGATGGGTACCACATATGTGGCACCAGCCACTTAAGTGTCTGCCCAGAACACAGAAGTTTACCTCTGTCAGAGGTGAAACAGAGCGAAGAGGAAGCATGTCAGCTATGCCCTGGGGCATAGACTTCTCATTAATATTCCTCTTAAATACTAACAGTGATCAGAAAGCCGAGGAAACCAGCAGAAAGGTTGTGACATTATCTTTCATTCTCTCTTCCGCGTCTCGCAACACTTGCAATAATGAAAGATCACACCACAAAACCAAATCCTTGCAAACAGCTTGATGCAAAACTGCCGATTGAAAGACAGCTTCACAATTTTGATTATTCTCCCATTCATCTCTCTAACACCATATGTATGCAGTTTATTTTGTGTTAAGTGTCACATACATATTATCACCTCTTACAATCCGTACTATCAAATGCCTGCCAACATACAGGCTTCTGCCAACTGCTTTTAGTTTCTCTTTCTCTCCTTTTCCAGTGTTATATTGGGGGGGGGGGAAGGAACAAAAAAAAAAGGCATCTGACTCAAGTATAAGGAAAATTATCCGAAATCCTTTGAACAGTTGCTCTGTTAAACTGACACAAGCTTAACAACGTGTACTTGGCACGTTCCTCTTGCCACGAATACAAGAACCTTTTGCAAAAAAACCTCATTCAAAGCAGGGAAATCTTTTAAAGATACAGCACAGACCTGACTGGTTGGTTGATGGCTGTTACAAAGCCATTTCTAGTCACAAGTGTTCAACACAAAGACTTCACAACTGTAAAACCTCCTTCTGAAATCTCCTTTTTCACGGGATAATGACTGAACAGGGAGGCAAAAATCAACCAACTCATCCTCCCTCAAACCTGGACCTTCAGGACAGCGCAGGCATGCAGAACAGGAGAAATCTGCTAGAGCCAGGCATAAGCATGCAGAGAAATAAACCAGGAGAGACAACAGTACTTTTCCCTGCTTCAGGGGTGTATGATGTTTTCTCGCCTCCACAGCTCCCAAAATCCCATCACCTTCTACAAACAGAGTTTTTTTACTCAAGGACATACTGCACATTCGCACCACAGCAGTACAAAAAGAGCTCCTGAACTTTAAAGAGCTCATTCACTTCGAGGAAACTCGAAGAATCAAGTGACAGCAGTCACAGCTCCAGATGGAAACTGGACGTGATGGCCTCAACTAAGTCCCAAGCAATACTTGCCTGAGAATCACAGAGTTAGAAACGTTCTGGTTGGCAATACATCCAAAAGCAGCAGCCTGTCATTGGAACAGGAGGACACTGCATGCACTCTGCAGGTGCACTGGCAGAGATCTGTGGAAACTTTTTCCTAGTTACAGTTATATCTGTAGACATCAGCCTCTCTCTCCATCACACGCTGAACCTATCTAGGGTATCAAAAGAAGAAAGCCCCACATCTTAAATGTGAACATCATGGGAGCTCTGCTCCTTGTGTATCAGCATGGAAAACATGAGATCATAGTCCAACACCACTTGGTAGGCTGGACGCTGTGAGAAAGCATGTCTATGAGCCCAAACCTTAAAATCAAACAGACTTCTACGAGGTAGAAAAAACAAAGAACGGAAGGAAGGGTGGAGCACTGAGTTACTCTTGATCTGCAATTTGCTGTCAGGAAGTACAAGGGACACAGCAAGGTTTCAAGAACAGTTGCACCTTTACATAACATAAGGGTTGGGGTTTTTTTGTGAATACTAGAGTGAAAGAGCATTAAACAAAAATAAATCACTTCTGAGGACAACATATACAGTATGTTGCACCTGACCACTGAGGAAACAGAAGTACTAGCTTTTAAAAATACACACGGGCAAGTTAACATAACGACAATCGAGCAGCAGATCCTTTCAGTGACCGCATAAGACTGCTGCAGAGTAAGTAGGTAAGAATTTTTCCTATCCCCTCATCAAAACCCATTTGTATTGTACACCTATTAAGTTTTTCCTGGCATATGGAGAATAGAAGGAAAAATATCACAACGGTAAGTATGGAAACCAGTTCTTCAGTCTTCGTCTTAAATAAATTCTCAGACAACGACACTCATAGGAAAGTTGCAAGTTACGGCGAGGACAAGTGTGTTGTACAGCACAGTGAGCTTCAGAAAGGTCACAGAAAGAAACAGAAGGAAGTCACTACCCCTGTGCAATATCCTGGCACAAATCAGCTGGGAGTCAGGTACACCTCTAGACTGGTCACATCACACTCAGATCCACAGGCTGCACTCACAGCACCTTTCAATAACACCCACTGAACATCACACGGACGCTTTAGCCAAATTAATCTTTATGTGCTCCGACAGGTGAGCGCTTAAAAGTTGCTGCTGTACTTTGAATAGCTTTATGGCATGTGTGCTAATGGATATTTTCCTAACAGTACACAAGATGGACTTTAATCAGCAAACTGTCACTGTTGTTCTTCCTCCTTCTTATTTAGTTACTGGTCATCAAATTAGATCCTTACCACCTACTGATACACCTAAAAAAAGAAGGGGGGAGGGGGGAAAGAAACAGGGAAAGATAACCTCCAAAGGAAGCAAACTTGCAGCTTAAACTGGAAGAACTGTATGAAAATTCAAATACATTTTTCTTTGCTGTGTTAATATTCTGCATAAGTCACTCAATCAGGCAGAATGACATGGAAAGAATGGGACTAATGCGAACAATGAATGATCCATAAATGTCTACGAGATTATATAACTGAGGATGAGACAGCAAGGAGGAAGAGCAGAAAGGAAACAACATGCTCAGCCACAGACACAGGGCTCTGCCCAGTTCTCACTCAGTTTCCCCCTCTTCCCAAAAGATAAATATTTTAAGCAGGCAGCTGCGGGACTAAAGCAAAGAAAACCCATTTGCTTACAAACCTACTTCAAAACATCCCTTGCTGAGATTGCACCATAACTGCTGTATCATGAAACGCAGCTCACGGGCAGCCCTGTTTATACTAAAGCAATTAACACACGGTACATTTCCTGCACCGTTATTATCATTGGCGCTCTCAACGTGTTTGTTGCACATTTTGAGCCTTGGCAGGTTCAGAGGTATTCTTACAAAGTTAACAACAAAACGTTGCTGATTCAAAACGTACTCACTGTTATTTTTCAGGAACTCCTATATTTACTTTATACCATTCTCGGGGGAAGAGCTGGACGGTTGTATTAGTTCTGCAAGGAAAAGAGATTCAAAATAAACTTTGCAAAGGCTTCCAGCCAAGAAACTTTAAAAAACCGTAACTTTTCGGACCCGAGACCCGCTTGCTTCACAAGGCTGCACACCGCGGCTTTGCATAATCACCACCCCGCACTTCGCAGTCGTCATTTCATCCCAAATGCACCAGCTCTGATCAGTTCTACGCGCGCACACACCGCACCGAGGGGGCCCAAAGGCCAGCCCGGGAGGGATGCACGCCCCGGGGGTACCACCGCGGAGCCGCAGCCCGGCTGCCCGCGGGGATGCACTTGCTTCAGCGCTGGGGTTCCTCCTCCTCCTCCTCCTCCCGAGCGGCTCC